>NC_041228.1:8148152-8187937 GCF_002837175.3 Physeter macrocephalus
ACGGGCCCAGCCGCTCCGCGGCATGTGGGATCCTCCCAGACCGGGGCGCGAACCCGGTTCCCCTGCATCGGCAGGCGGACGCGCAACCACTGCGCCACCAGGGAAGCCCTAACTATTTTAGATACCACGTGTGTAAGTGGAATCATGCGGTATTTGTCTCTCTATGACTGGCTTATTTCACTCAAAATAATGTCCTCCTGGTTCATCCACCATGTTACAAATGGCAGGATTCTCTTTACTCATTTGACTGTTGGTGGATATACTCGGGTTGTTTCCATAACTTGGCTGCTGTGAATAGTGCTGCAATGAACAAGGTCCAGGACCTCCTCTGCAACTTGATCATTACCGGACGCTCTGCATGTTTCACTTTCTACTGTTTCCTTTTTGTATGGCAACCAGCTGGGATGCTTCTGCAGATTGCTTTGTCAAGAGGCAGCAAGTTGTGGGTGGGAGGGTGGGAGGCAACCTGCAGGGTTGGCAGGAATTCCCGTGTCCAGAAGCATCAGTTCATTAGCTCAGTATCCAGGCCTGTCCTGTTCATTATAGGATGTTTCACAACATCCCTGGGTTTTATTTCCTTAGATACCAGTGACACCCCATCCCTTCTCCCCTGCTCAAGTTGTGACAACCTAAAATGACTCCAGACATTGTCCAATTTTCCCCTGGGGAGAGAAATTACTTCTGGTTAAGAAGCACTGTTATATGAGGACCCCAATTGTCTCTTGGAGTTCCACAGTCATTCCCACCTTCCAAAATGGGGAGGGGCCTCTCGCCCACCTCTCACTGCTGAGTGAGCACTTCCACACACCAGGTACCTCCTGTTACACTCATGCTCCAAGTTGCCCTCAGGATAAATCTTAGCTCCTGAGTGAGTGTGACCCATGAGGACCTTCGTGATTTGACCCCCTCTTAGCAGTCCAGCCAGAATCATCTTCCAGGACTTCCTGTCTGACCACATAGGAGGCCTCCCTCTTCTGGGAACCCGCCACTGTTCTCTCCCAGGCTGATGTCTTTCCTTCTCCCCCTCTCCCCTCCCTCCTCCCCCCTTCCCCTCCTCCTCCCCCTCTCCCTCCTTCTCCTCTCTGCCTGGCCTGCCCTCTTCCTGCTGTCTCTCTGGAAGCACTCCTACTCATCCTTCAAGTTTCCACTTCAGCACTCACACACTCCCTCCTAGGCTCCATCTGGACACCTTCTGCCAGGCTTCCACATAGCAATGACCTCGTTGCCTCTTAGCTGTGGGCTTGTGTGCCTGTCCCTCTCTAACTGTGAGTGGGGCACAGCAGTATCTATTTTGACTTCCGACTCCCAGCCTCTTGAACTGTGTCCTGTGTGCAGTTATACAATAATTCTGCATTGAATGAATCAACAGATCCGCCCGCCCCGGGGCTCATGAAGCTTTTGCCTTCCCCTCTACCCTGGCTCCCCTTCCTGAACTCTGGCTTGGCATCTTCTCTGGGGCTGTCACCTGTGGGCTGCCTTAGTCACTTTATGATCCAGACATGCCATGAAAATAGAGGTTAGGAAAAAAATATCTCTGCTCGTTCAGTTCCAATTCTCCGTCCTTCCTGAGACTATTGTTATGATCATTAGTCACCGAAAACACACACACACACACACACAAACACACACAAGCACGGATCCCTTCTGCTTTTCCAGGAGGTGGTTTGGACTGTTCGCTGACGGATAACTGGGAGTTGGAGAAGCTAAATGCAGAGTCTGTGAAAACCTCCTTTTGCAGCCATGTCACCTCTAGGAGTCCCGGAGAAAACTCCCACAACCTGCCTCCTCAGTCCCAGTACACAGCTTCTGAACATTTCCAGGAAAACATTTTGGATCATCCAAGTGAGTTTTTTTTTTTTTAATCTTTGCCACACCCAAATAATTCTTCCTTTCAGGGCCCAGAGATGACTAATGTCCCCTTAGGTGCTGGTATCAGCCTGTGCCCATGTGATGCATTCGCAGAGAAGGTGATTGATTTGGAGGTGTCATCTTTGAGGCACCAGAAGGACTGGATTTGCAGTGTTATTTATTTTTTAAAAACCCTGAAGACATTTGGCAAAATGTTAAGCTTGGCTAAAGCGGAGTCGTGCGTACACAGGTGTACGTTATTATCATCTTTATACTTAGTTGTGCATTTGACATACTCTATAAGAAGAAAATGAAGGGAAGAAAGAGAAGAACGTCCTTTCATGCTGTGCCCCCAGCAAGGAAAGTCAAAAGATATCAAGGCATTGGTATCTCCTGTCAGTAGTAAATCTGAAATAAATTCAGCAAGCATCTCCCTTAATCTCTAGCTTGCTAATATCAGATTAATCATGTTTGCACACAGTGTCGCCTCAAGGCTCTATCTTCAGCTTGCCAAGGTTCAAAGCCCAGTGCCCATTTGTTGGCTGGAACTCAGAAGCCGTTTACCCAACCCTCCAAAATTTCACGTTTTCATCTGTAAATGGAGATAACCATAGTGCTTACCTTGTAAATGACTAAAATGATCCGTGTCAAGCACTTAGCATCGTGTATACTAAGCACTCCAAAAATGTGACGTTATGATTACATAAGATTGAGGTTAAACGGAAAAATAATATCTTCTCTTTGTTTGCCTTCCCCAAATCATGAATATTTATTTCACTGACCACTTCTACTCCCAAAGACCAATATGCTCTGCTTTATTTTGTTCCCAGTGCAGCTATTAGATAAGTGTTGAGGGTTTTTTAGTTCCCTTTCGAGGTGTTGGGATGACAGAGAAAGCAGGGTTTATTTTTTAGACAGTTTCCCGGTGATCAACACCTACTAAGGCTTCACAGCCACCTCCTCCAGGGAGTCCACCCTGTTTTCTGAGGAAGAGGTGTTAAGTGACCCCTTTTTGTGTTCCTCCATGCCCATTTCCTGCACTGCTCTGGCATGTTTACTTTTGTGTCTCACCCATCACGCTGTGAGCTCCTTCAGGGTGGGCACCACGTCTCAGGCATCTGTAGATTTTAAACTTACCCAGGTAGTGCTTGGCACAGATCAGGGGCTCCGTGACTCTGGTGGACCAGTTGAGTGTGCCATCTCCATTTTACAGATAAGAATACTCAAGTTCTGACAGGTCAAGTAAGCCTCTGTACGTGTTCTTTGTTGTATCTAGAATGTCTCCCATGGGCTATACCTGGAAGACCCCTACTCTTTCTTCAAGGTACAGTTCAGAGGAGACCGCTTCTGTGGGGCCTCCTCTGCCCCCTGCTGGGGGGTTGAGGTAACACTTGGCTTCCCTGAGATGTCATAGCACCCAGCACCATGTATCTATCTCTCTGTTGACGCCATCTTCCTTTGCCTCACCTGGCTGTGAAGCCCTGAGTGGACAAGGTCTCCATTTGATACTATTTTATCTCCTTTGCATGTAGGGTTTGAGTGTGCAGGCTGTTTCAGGTGATGGTTCATATGCTAGGGATAGAGGCGTACATGGCATCATCTTTATCACTCAGGGCTTTTTGAGTTCCAGCAGATGGCAATCCAACTCCAAATGGATTAATCAATCATTGAATGTATTGCTTCATATTATTAACACTTCCAGGCCAACATTTCAGGTTTCTGTCAGTCTCTACAAGTCTCTTTTCTTCTGTGTCAGCTTCACTCTTTAAAATGCTACTTACTACTACTCCATGGTAGTTCCTGCTGGCTCTGTACCTACAACTTCCCATGTTCAAGGCCAGCAGAAGGAGATTATTGGCTTCTCAAGTTAGGACAAAAGGGCAGGCTTCCTTGGTTCTGGAAGGGTCCCATTTACATGACAAAACCAATCCCTTTGTCAATAAATATGTAAAGCTCCAAATGGCTTGGAGTGGACCAAAGACTGGGAGGGAAATCAGTCTGTCCATGGGGACCATGTACTAGGAGAAGGGGAGAGGGGGCTTCCCAAGGAAAATATGGGCACTGCCAGCAAAGAACAGCAAATAGATGCTGGCTATTCTCAATAGTCTGGTGGGGAATTATAGAGAAAGAAAACAGCAATTTTAATTCAGTGTGAAAAGGTTGTTGATGGAGACAGGCATGAGGTATAATGGGATTATAAAGAGGGAGAAGCTAAGGGCCAAGGGGGAGTTGAAGGCATCCAGGCAGGCTTCTTGAAGGAGGTGACACTTGAACTAAGCCAAAATCAATGCTAAGTGAACGGCTACTGAGGGAATGAATCAATGAACACCTTGTCCACAATCACACGATGCATATCTTTACAGAACTTGAATTTAAACCCAATTTTCCTTCAGTATTCAAGTCTAGTGATCTTTGCAGTCAAGCTAGACTTATTTCTGTGAGAAAATGGGTTTCAAATTCTACATGAAATCAGAGGAAGCTAAGAATAGAAACACACTTTAGAAGGATGGTTGAGTGTTCAACTGAACCCACAATAACTTATTTAAATCACAGTATACACGAAATACTGTACATTTGCAGTGACGTCATTCACAACTGCTGTATCTTACATTGCCAGTCTCCAGTGTTCTGCCCGCATTATGGACTAAGTAGGTTTTTGTTAGCTGACTCGATCTCCATGCGGAGCACAAATGGCAAAAATAAACGCGTTCATAGCTCAAAGTCACTCCAAGTTTTAAACAACTATTTAAACAAAAATTGAGCTTTTGAAGCATTTGGCAAAGATTAAGCTGAGGTTTGTTCTATTTTCCTTTAGATCTTTATGTGGCCATCCTTAAACTAGCTCTGATTTCTTTTAGGTGATTAGAATAATACTCAGGGTCACAACTGGTTTAACTCTTCCATTTATAACTTTTGGAGGATTTGCAGTCATTTCCACTGTGGCTTAGTAGCACTGAAATATTTTACGATAGCAAAGAGTTTCGTAAGGACAGATAGTTCAGAATATTTATTCTCTTTTTTTGCCCTTTAGAGACTCCCAGCATGCCAAGTTGCCATTCTCTTTCCCTGCCCCATTTTAGGCAAAACATGGTGTTCTGGCTAGATGTGGTTTTTCAATCTTGGCTCTGGCACCTCATAGCTCTGTGACCTTGTACGAATTTCATCGTTTGAAATTTGGTCTTCTCATTTGCAGAACTGTGATAATGGTTCCCGCCTCACGCTTTTGTCGTGTTGATGAAATGAACTGATGTAGGAAAGCTCTTTGTGAATCATAAGTCACTCCACAAATTTGAGGCATTAATATTATTAGCAATATCATTCCAGTTAGATTTCTGACATTAGCATAAATTCTAAAAAGCCTTTCCCCAGCATTAAAGTAAAAGGCAAGCCCCAAACTGTTTATGTAATGTAATCATTTATTTATTATTTTAGTGATAGGGCAAAACTGATCATTTTCAGGAAATGTGTAATGAATGGCCCTGTACAACATTTGATAATTTTATCTTATTACTTATGACAAATTACTTGAGCTGACGTACGTTTGAAAACCATGTTTTTGAGTTCTAATTCATTTCTTTTCATTTTTCCTATTAGAAACCAGTTTGTTACAAAAGGTCTCCTTTCAAGCAAATCTGTTTGCTGCATGCTTAATTATTTCTGCCTGTGCAAGGTAATTCAGATTTTATGTTCATGCAGTTGTGTTTCATAATTAATGAAGCTGTAATTGATTGATGATTTCCTTGCCTTGTTCCGCAAACCATTTTAGGTAGCTCTGTGGTTAACATTTGTTCATTTGTCTGTCCATTGCCTTTTTATCTATCACCTCCCTCCTCCCATTATCTCACAAAACATACCAAAGGCAGTGGATCTTGCTAGAAAGTGGATTTTTACCATGCATTATCCTTTGTTTAAATCCTCAGTGACTCCCTGTTACAGATACAGTCTAAGTAACCCTACTTGGAGTTCAAGGGCATGTAAAGTCCTCACAATGGAGTCCCATTGGGACTCCATCTTTCCCATTATATTTTTATATCCTCACATAAAATGTCTCCTCAGCATCTCAGAGGACATAACACTCTTGCCTGGTTATAGGCACGTTCCTGTTCTACCCTCTGTCCATCATGTCCTTCCTATTGTTTTCTTGCCCAAGTCTCCAGGGCAGTGATCAAGTCCCATCTGTGCTAAACCCACTTGTGCCTCAGGGCCTTTGCGCTTGCTATTTATTCTGCCTACTACAGTCTTTTTTTTCTGGAGAAACAATAACTTGTGCCCTTAATTCTTTCTGGAATCTGTCCAAATGTCACACTGTCAGAAAGCCCTTCCCTGACAACCCTGTATGAATAGAATACCATTCTCTATCGCACACATCTCACTTGGCTTTTCTTCGGAGCATTTATCACCACCTGACCTATTATGTGTTCACTTGTTTAAATGCTAATGATCCGTCTTTCCCTACAAGATTGTAAGCTCCTTGAGAACAGAGACGTTGTGCTAGGGCCTCATCGATATTTGTTGAAACAATGAAACAGGGATGAATGGTACCGCCTGGGGTCTTTGTTGCCCTTGAACTCCAGTCACTAAGTGCTGCTTCCTCTCAAGTCCCTCCTGTTGACGATCAAGTATCTCACATCACAAGGATCACTGGAGGGAGTTGTATTTTTAAATACAAAGCCCTGGATCCCATCCCTTGAGATACCAATTTAGACAGAGTGAGAATCCATACTTTAAAACAGCTTCCCAGATAATTATGAGGTTTGAGAAGTATTTTTAGATCATAATGGAACCAGAACACAAAGGGGTTGGGGGGAGTCCTGTAGTTAAAAATACATTTGCAAAATTCTGCATTACATATCCCAAGTTGGAGGATCACAATGTGTATTAGCATAATAAAGTCTCAGTGAAATAATGTGGTGAAGAAACCCGTTTAGCTTTATTTAACTTAGCTTTTCCCAAACTTAGCTGATCATGGAAACTTTTCTTTATTTCACAGGGCTATTAATAAAGTGTTCCTCTTAGGTTAATTTCTGTAGAAACTCCTCCCTTAAGAGGAGAAATTGACTCCCCATCACTTGAGTTTGAGCTCCATTTGGAAACTTGCTTCCAAGCAGTAGTGTTTGGAAAGAGGGGGAAAAGGAAACTTTTCAGGTGAGAAAACTGACAAATGGTACCTCAGATGATGAAGGTCAACATCAAAAGGAATGAGTTATGTTGATGGCATGTACCCTTGATATGATGAGAATGGCACTTCACCTCTAGGGTCTTCTGAACCCCAGTCTAACCATGAGAAAAACCCAACTTGAGGAACACTCTCCACATTATCTGACCAATACTCCTCAAAACCGTCAAGGTCATCAAAACCAAGGAGAGTCTGAGAAATCGTCACAGCCCAAAGGAACCTAAGGAGACATATGACTAAATGTCATGTGATATCCTACGTGGGATGCTGGAAAATGGATCAATTAGGGAAAAACTGTAAAGTTCAAATGAAGTGTGGAGTTGAGTTATTAGTGATGCACCGATGTTGGTCCCTTATAATTATGGCAAAGGTACCATGTACTGTAAGATGCTAATAACAGAGGAAGATGGATGTGGGGTATGTGAAAACCCTTTGTATTCTTTTTTGCAAATTCTCTGTATATCTAAAGTTATTCTAAAGTAAAAAGTGTCGTTAAGTAAATAATTGTTTTTTTAAAAAAGAACTATTCCTATGGGCAACAGCATGGATGCACCTCACGGATATTATATAAGTGAAAGATGACAACAGAGTCTATGTGATTGTCAAGAAAAGGCAAAACCAATCAGTTACTACAGATGTAAGAATAGTGGTTAATTTGAGGGGATAAAGTGGGAAAGATCAACAAAGGAAACCTTATGGGGTGCTGGAAATATTTTATTTCTTGCTTTGGATGATTACAAGGGTTTATATTTTTTAAAAATCCAAAATGTGCACTTTATATGCTTTAGTGTACATTTGCTAAAGCTCAATTTTTAAAACTTTTTAAAATGCCTATGAAGAGATGTCTGAGAAGATATTTGTCAGAATTTAATCATGAATGCTTCAGGGTGGTGGGATTTTTTTGATGACATTTTCCTTTTGCCTTTGTATTTATTTGTAATCTCTTTCAATATTCATATTTTGAGCACAAAAACTATAAAAATATTATTCTTCAAAAAGAAGAAAATTCTTCAAAAAGAAGAAAAATATTATTCTTCAAAAAGACAAAAACCCAAAAGTTTAACACCCTCTTTTGTCAAGGTTATGAAGCAGTAGGCATACAAAGTTTCTCCTTTTTTTTTTTCTAGAAGTTTTATACTTTTGTGGTTTACATTTCAGTCTATGACTCATTTTGAGTTAAATTGTGTGTTAAGGTGTCATGTCTCTGTATACGTTCGTTTTTCTGCATGTGTGTAAACAATTATTTTGACACCATTTGTTGAAAAGACTCTCCTTTTTCCATTGCATTGCTTTTGCACCTCTGTTAAGGAATCACTTAACTTGTATCTGTATGGGTCTATTTCTGGAATTTCTATTCTTTTCCCCTGATCTATATCTCTATCCTTTTGCCAATACTGCACTATCTCCATTACTGTAGTTTTATAGTAAATCCTAAAATCATCCATCTATGGTAAATCTAAAAGAACATCTCATGTGTTGGAACTATACAATTAGTTTGCTAAGCCTGAGCGATCCTGCTGTTTCAGATGGTTTCTGGGAGGAATCATAGCCAGTGTCTTCACGTGCTCCTTGGTGATAACCATTGCTTGTAAGTAACCCACTTCCCAAATTACTGCTCTGATTCCTGTATTTCATTCCAGTTTGGGGCATTTAAAAATACTTTCTCTTTCTCCTCCAAGATGCTGTCAAGTCATTCCTTCTCAGCCTTGCCAACTGTTTCAAAGCCACCACCTGCACTTGGTAAGTGTCGCCTGTGTTTGCCTCATTTGTACAAAGACGACCACAATCTGATATCTGAGAATGCTTTCTGCTGAGTAATGGATGGCAGTGACTATGTACAAGAAAGGTCCTGATTATTTGTCCTGAAGAATACTTTCTATTACTGCTAAGATCTTATAGTAGTATTAACCTGTCTCCTAAATTCCTACACCAAAATAGATAGAATTAGTTTTTAAGGCAGCAAGACTTAGGAAATAATATGAATTTTTAATTTTTAAATAGCTTTTAAAGGGCTCTTATAGATTCATAGCACTGTACTTCATAAATAGCTCATATTAAAAGGCTTTTATCTTAGAGTTTCCCGAAGAGCTGGCAAACTGCCCGTGAAATGATCTCAATTACAAACTGTGACTTCTCCACCATCTCTCACCCACTTAACGATCCTCCTATATGCTGACTGCCATAGTTCAGCATATTTCGGAGGGTGACTGGGGTCTGGGTGAGGTGCTCACAGAATCTCAAACAGCCTGCAAAGTGCCATCCCCTTGCAAGATGGATTGTGTTAATTACCCTCACTTTAATATGGCTGCCAGAGTTCGACTCCCAGAGCTTGGAGGCTGAGGTCTGTGATTCAAATTAGTTTACTGGCCTTCTCTCTTGACACTCTGGTGCCCTATTTATGAAATTTTTCTGTTAATTCTGAAATCACAGTGCTGCTTAGTGAAGATTTATTTTGTTTTGGACTCCGGCCAACATTGATTTACTGTCACACTGAGTGATGTTTCCCTTCCTTTCCTGGCCTTCCAGGTTTCTAGGGGCGAGCATCTGGTATAGCTAAGTTTTATTTAACCTGATAGTTAGAATATTGGGTCCTGAGGTCACCCGAGAAATCCTTACTCTTTAGTTCTTATAAATTAATGATATTTGTTTAAAACTTTTCTAAGATACCTACTTCTCTCCCTCTAGCTAAGGGGTTGTGCACAGGTGTATCTCACGCGAGGTTAACCACAGATTTGCATGTGTGCTCAGCTTTTTGGGCTGAGATGTTGCACCGGTCAGGACTGGACTAACCTATAATGTCTGAACAAAAGACTTTCATCCAAAGAGTCAGTTTGTAACCCAACTTTCAGAAGTGTCAGATGGTGAGAATAGTAGAAATCCGTTTTCTTTGGGTTTTAAGATGAATATGTACAATTAATCAGAACGGCAAGTATCATCTTTTTAGGAAGCTTAATGAGGGCGGAGTTTCTCAAAGCTGGGCATGGGGACATTTGCTCTAGAATCAACTGGGGAGCTTGTTTGAAAAGCAGAGGAATGGATCCTGATTCCAGACCTTCTGAAGCCAAATTTCTGAGGAGGTCTTTATTATCAATAACCTCCCCAGGAAATTCTTTGCACATTAACTGTGAGAGTCTTGGAAAGATGGTTTGTAAAGCCTTTACCCCTTGATTTCTAAAGTGGCATCGCTTAACCTACTAAATCTTTATTGAGAGTTTATGATGTGTTCGGTGCTGCACTGGGTGTCCAGTAATGCTCAGCAGACATTTATGGAGTCTCTGCTAAGGGTCAGACACTGTCATTAAGTGCCAGGGTTACAATGCCAAGGCCTCGAGATTTCAGAGTCTTAATTACAGGGACATGTAAATGGCAAGGTTACATTTTGAAGTTACATTTTGAATGCGATAAGTGCAAGCCCAGAGTTAGCACAGAGGCTATGGGATCACCAGGAATGATGTTTGGCTAGACCAGGAGAGGTAAGGAGGGTGGGCAGGGAAGGCAGGCTGGATAAGCCAGTATCTGACCTGCAGGTGTTATGTCACCTGTTGCTTTAAGGGCATCTCCCACTGTTCTGTGCTCCTCTTAAAAGAAATTAGATCAAGACCAGGATGATATTTCCATCTTAAACCCTCTCAGCTACAGCCTCATTTATGGAACAAGATCTCTTCTTTGATTACTTGTGTACATACTTCAACTTGCTTTTCTCTCGTTTCCTCTCCATTTTTTCCTGTTTCCTGCCCACCGACCTCATATACACACACTCTTGCATTCAGGATCTGTGAGAACAAGGACTATTGACTTCATTTCTGTATCCAATGCCTTGAAAATAGTAGGTACTCCATAAATATTCATTGAATTGAATGTATTTGCTGTCTCTTTTCTTAAAGTACTTCCTTTAGAGCCAAGAGCTCTGCTCCTGTACATTAAAGATTTTGTAGCCCTCTTCCTCATATATAAACATATCCAGAAACCAATAAGCCAAAGACATGGTTACTAACAGGAACGACTCACAGGTCTCCTCCAATAATCAAGGAGGAGAAACTACGGGAACTGCGGACGAGCACTGAATTCAGTTCAACAAACATTACGGAGCAGCCCTCCCACACCGGTCCGGCGCTGCCACATAGTTAGATTAGATAAGATACCTGCTCTTTAGCACTTTATCATTCTCAAATCACATCCCTTTTCATACCATAATGCAATTCTTACTCAACCACCTTCTTGGTTAAATATAAAGTCTTCAAGTTTGGGGACTGTCTATACTGCTCACCATTGGTTGGAAGGTCCCTTTCAAATGAAGGTCAGAGGTACCCCATGTCGCCAATAACGTGTTGGCATCAGAAGTGTCCATTTTGCATTTGTGACCTCACAGTAGCAAAATGGACAACATCTCTTTTGTCTACTTCTCCATGAAGAAATATATGTTTATACAGTTGGTGAATGAATGAATCAACTTTAGGGAGTAGAAGTATGGGGAAAACTCACTTGTTTTGGGGGGAGAGAAAAAAGACAATATAAAATAGTAGTTAGGGCTTCCCTTGTGGCGCAGTGGTTGAGAGTCCGCCTGCCGATGCAGGGGACGCGGGTTCGTGCCCCGGTCCGGGAGGATCCCACGTGCCGCGGAGCGGCTGGGCCCGTGAGCCACGGCCGCTGAGCCTGCGCGTCCGGAGCCTGTGCTCCGCGACGGGAGAGGCCACAACACTGAGAGCCCCGCGTAACGCACACACACACAAAAAACAAATAAAATAGTAGTTAACTAAGTACCAAGCTGGGATTAGGGACAGAAACCTCTGTAGCCTGTGCCAGGAAAGGGAGAGAACTGAGAATTAGTATGAGGAAAAAGAGCTGGGGCACCACTGTCCTAGTTTTGATTATTCAAGGTAGTTTTGTGTGTGTGTGTGTGTGTGTGTGTGTGTGTGTGTGTGTGTGTGATCATGCAGTAATTCAAGCAGATACTGCATTTTCTCGTGTATGTGGATGGATTATGCATTTCTTTCCTCCTTTCTCTGACCTAGGTTTGCCAAAATTTGACAACCATTCAGGAGAGCCTCTGATGAATGTCTTCAATCTGAATATCTGGAAATTGTCCCATCTGTAGTCTGCTTGGAATCAACCGTTTTATTGGAAAGAGTGAACAAGTGGATAATTGAGAAAAAAAAGCATTTTAATTTGGTTATGTGGTTTAAAAAAAATCTCAGTTTTGGCCTCACAATGATAAGATGCTCATGAAAATAATATTAATTTGTCTTGTGCAAACACAAGCAGTTGAAAAGGAAAGGGCTGGGAAACGTGACAGAGGACAAACCACCTGGATGAGTGTTCTCTTATTATACCTTAAGGCAGTGGTTCTCAAACATTAATTTTCTTTAGAGAATTCTATGAGGAGCTTATAACAGTGCAGATTCCTGGGCCTGCCTGCCTGTACCTATCCCTTGCCGAAACGCTGCGGTTGAACAAAGAAAGGGAATTTACATAATCAGCGCCAACTTGAAAGTAAATAAATGCGGTTTGTACATAAAAGATAATGTAGAAAAAGTTTCCAGTTCTTCCCAAGGGATGGCCTAATAGAAGGTGGTGACAGTAGATGATGGTTGATGGAAAACGGGCAGGAGAGAGCCATTTTTCAGAAAGTTCTTCTTTCTAACCAGTTTCTTTACCAAGTTTTCAATCATCTTGGCACTCATGATTACCTGTCCCTCAAACTTCAATTCAAATAAAGATATAACACACAAAAAATACCTCAGGGGCAAAATAAAGGCAAAACACCGCAGTGCTTTGAAATACACAAAAATTGTACAGTTGCACTGAGGTATTACAGGAGACGCTCCCTCACCATCCCTCTTGCTTGGTATATGTTTCCAAATATGGCCTGCGATTCAAACTTGCTTTGTATGATATTCTCTGGCTGGAGAATTGTGTGGAGAAAATTGTCTCTGCTTAAAATGGTAATGTCAGAATATCACTTTTTATATCAATTGTACTTAGTGCCTTTTTGGTTGAAAAAGTTTTATAGTAATAAATAAATGGAGTCATCAATGACTTGGTTTGGTCAAATACTAGTCGACATGTTGCTGTGAAGGTATTTTTTGGATGTAATTAACATCTACAATCAGTGGACTTTAAGTAAAGCAGATGACCCTCCATGATGTGGGTGGTCCTCATCCAATCAGTTGAAGGCTTTAAGAGAAAAGACTGAGGTTTCCTGAGGAAAAAGGAATTCTGCCTACTGATCGCAACAGCCAAATGCTGCCTGAGTTTCCAGGTTGCGGACTCAGGACCACAATATCAACTCTTACCTGAATCTCCAGTTTGCTGGCTTGCCCCATAAATTTTGGACATGTCAGTCCCCACAATTGCATAAGACAATTCCTTAACATCTCTGTAGATAGGTAGATAGATATAGATACCTATAACTATATCTATAGATATCATAAGTATATCATATATGTCTTACGTTCTTGGAATATACTATTGGTTCTGTTTCCCTGGAAAATCTTGCCTAATACAGCAGGTGTTATAATCACCTTTTGATAGATAACCTTGGAAAAGTTTGATAACTTTCCCAAGGGCACGTAGGGCATCTAGGTTTCAAACCCAAGTCTGTGTGACCCAACAGCCCTTACTCTTCCCACTGCTGATTGCTGCTGAGAAGGGGTAGAGGGGAGGAGCGTGGCACCTTGAAGATCAAATATTGCCTGAGTCACTCTCTCCGGAAATACTAACCCAGGAAAAAGTTTTCCATGAGGCAGAAGATTAAGTGAAAAGAGTCATTTTTCAGGGACAGCTGTGACCTTTACCTTTGATCTTGTATCTCAAGATGCTCAAATCGAGTTCCTCAAAGATTTGGCATGAATAAGATGCTGTAGGAGAGAAAAATCGTCTCATGTTGTCTGGTTTGCTTTAGGACCTCTGCTTGTAGAGGCTCCTATAGCTGTAGCCAGCTCATGATGGAGCATTTACTAGGTGCTAGGTGCTTTATCTACCTTACCTATAATCCTTACGGTAGCCCGTAGTTTGGTTTTTGCTGTAACAACAGACAAACCCATGTAATGCCTGATGTGGTCCAGGCAGATCTTGTAATGATGCCATTGGCTATCTATGGCCTCCAAACTTGTCTGCTTACCTGCCTCAGGCAGGAGAGTGACACATGCCTTCCCTTACGTGCCAGGAGTGAGGGGTAGTCACGTGACCCCACCAATGGGGTGGGGGGTGGCTGGGAAATGTAGGGAAGCATGTGAATCTTTGGCGAGCTCTAGTGGACCCTACCAGACCCTCATTTTAACAACGAGGAAGGTGAATCTCAGAGAGAATGCGTGACTTGTGCACCCCAGGTCTTAAGGCTCCTATGTCATTTCCCACAAGTAAACTCTACTGTAGTTACTCCAAAATGACTCACAATGATCTGCCCGTGCTACAGTGGATGGCAACCATTCCCCCTCCCCACCAAAAGGAATCCCACTATTGCTCATACAATACAGCAGAGCAGACACCTGCTAAGTTGGCATACTTTGCATCAATGCCACATTTCCCTACCAAGCCTTGATGAAGGTCTGATCATGTATTAAAAAAATTATCTCTCCCGCTGTGATGGCTGTATCCCCTCCATCTGTCCCATGCTGGGTGAAATCTGCTACAGCTGCAAGTGACACCTGCTAGAGAACCAGACGAGGTACCTTGGGGGTGTAGGGCAATTTAGCAGGTGGGTGCTAAAAGCTGGCAACCACTCTGCCAAAATTTTCTTATCCTTTTGTAGCCTTAAAGGAAATAAAAACAAAGAAAATGAAAGGCAAGGTGGGGGACAAAGGCTGGTATTGTATATCAGGACTTTTATTTTCAATGCAAATATATCATTTCGTATTTGCCTAGTGGAGAGGGAGGGTGACCCACCCTCCATCCTAACCCAGATTGCAACCGCATACTCTTGTGTGGGTGAAACTTGAGTTCAGGCTGCAACCGATCTGCTGTTGGGGAGGTAGAAGAAGCTCAGTGCCAGGACCTCCATTTTTCTTCTTTTTTTTCTCAGTGAAAGGAAGAATCAAGGACCACATTCCAGACCTTTCCACCTTCCCCATTTACTTGGTTCTTCCTCTGCTGAATCACATCCTTTGAACACTAGCACTGTAGTTAACAACTCGATGTTCCTGCTCTGGAGTGAGACTGGACCCGGGGCTAAGTTCTGACCTGGCTACTTACCTGCTCTGTCACTTTGGACAAGGTATTTCATCTTTCTTTTTTTTTTTTTTTCTTGTTGTTGTTGTTAGTTCCCTGACCAGGGATTGAACTCGTGCCCTTGGCAGTGAAACCTCGGAGTTCTAACCACGGGACAGCCAGGGAATTTCCCTGGCCTTGAGCCTTTTCTTTTTCTTTTAATTTATTTGTTTATTTTATTTATTTATTTTTGGCTGCGTTGGGTCTTTGCTGCTGCACGCGGGCTTTCTCTAGTCGCAGCGACGTGGATCTACTCTTCGTTGCGGTGCACGGGCTTCTCATCGCGGTGACTTCTCTTGCTGCAGAGCACGGGCTCTAGGTGGGTGGGCTTCGGTAGCTGTGGCACGTGGGCTCAGTAGTTGTGGCTCGCAGGCTCTAGAGCGCAGGCTCAGTAGTTGTGGCGCACGGGCTTAGTTGCTCCGCGGCATGTGACATCTTCCCAGACCAGGACTCGAACCTGTGTCCCCTGCATTGGCAGGTGGATTCTTAACCACTGCGCCACCAAGGGAGCCCGGTATTTCATCTTTCTAAGCCTTAATGTCCTCATCTATAAAATGGGATAAAATATCACCTAATTCATAGCATTTTTACGAGAATTAAATGAGTCCACGCAGGCCAAGTACTTAAGGCTTAACACGGTGTCAGATACACACTAAGCTCTTCCAAAGTGGGAGCTGCTATTACCAACAGAAGTAGTAACATTAGTAGTAGGGGTAGGAGTTTTCCTGACTTCTGGGACCATGTGAATTTTTCAGTTAGTAGGTGAGATCGTAGAAGAAAGGGGCGAGAAGTGGGCTGAGGCTTGGCCAAGCGCATGTCAATCTAGCTGAATAAATACTTCTTCCTGTGTTTAACACAAGGTGGAGTGATATAAAGACAATATGGGTTTTGAAGTCAGACAGACATAGGTTGGACTTGGCCGCTCTGTCATTTATGACCTTGTGATGTTGGGCCTGTCACTCAGCTTCTCTGAACTCCATCTGTAAAACAGATACGTTCATGCCTTGTGGTTCCACAGTCTGGGGGTAGGTGGGGGTGGTATGACTTTTCTGATATAGAGGAGATCAAAGAAGAGAAGATGAGCTTATATACAGGAATGAGAAAGGATTCACTTTGAAAATAACCAGTTAAATTTTCTTCATTCTGTAAGTGCTTCACTCTCATTTCATTTAAATAAAAAAAGAGAAATTTCAAATAAGCCAAAGAGAAAAAGCTACCCAGGATCCCTCAACCCAAAGACAGCCACTGCCAACATCTTGGTTTTGAGCCAAGAAAAATGTCCTGGTGGCCAGGGTGATAAGATATGAAAACAGGCCTCCCAGAGAGAAGGACTTTGGACATGGAAGCAGCCACCATCTGGGGTTAATCGTGCGGCCATTGCCCTGTTGGAAGCAGCGGGCTTCAGCAGATCACAGGCCCAGCCCCCGGCTATGATTTAGTATAAGGGCAGTGTCATCAGCTGTCCCCCTGCAAGAAAGTTATCTTACTCCCCACCCCAACGTGGGGGCCAAGATGGCCCCAATAAAAGTTAGTTTTAAAGACCCTTTATCAAAAGGGAAGCAGGACATAAATTAAAATCTAGTGTATCCAGTGCATCATTGTGTCCTCGCTCTCTCCTTCCCTCCTTTTTTTCAAGTCTCAGCCCCAGTGTCAGTTCTGAGCTCCACGCATCTCGGGGCTCACAGTTCAATGATCGAGGTAGACAAAGAGGCAGTGACGTCAACGTGATGCGCCGTAAGACAGAGGGGACCCCAGGTGGCCATGGAGCCTTAACGAGGGTGGGACGCTCCCACCTCTGCCTGGATTGTAGAGCCTCCCAGGCGTCCTCTGTACTCCCCTGCACAGCTCTCAGCCCACTGGCATAAGTCCAGTGTCTATCTTTCCTCATGAGTATAAGCTCCAGGAGGGCATTTCTATCCCCAGTGCCTACCCAGTGCCAGCTGGGGAGATGCTCAAGGAGTACTGATGCTGTTGAAAGAAAGTGTGAGTTGAGAGGTGTTTGTAGTGGATACCAGCTGTCTTGTTCTGTCCAGTATCCCTTCTTCCCTTTGTCTGGTTCCCATAGCGTCTTTCTCAGCCACCCCTTCCCCAATCCATAGGTTTTAGTGGGGCTGCTGATCCCAGACCCTGGAGGACATGGAGGCACAGGACACAGCTTGGCCAATCAGATTCTCTTTCTCCTAGGGACAGACGTGATGAGAGGAAGGATGTGACTGAGCCCGGAATGAGGACGGAATTCATTCTGCTGCTGGCTCTCCCCAGCCTGGCTGCCCGGTTCTTTCCTAGAATCTCAGAGGAACCTTGGTGTCTTTCCAGTAGAGCTTTCCCTTGAATTGAAGTTGGTCCGAATACATTTATCTTGCTTGATAGAAAAAAGAAACTAATATACTCTTTTCTTTCTTTAAAAGTTTTAATTGAGATGAAATTCACAAACATAAAATCAACCACGTTAAAGTGTACAACTCAAGGGCATTCCGTGCAGTCACAGTGTTGTGCAACCATCACCTCTATCAAGTTCAAAAGCATTTTCATTACCCCCAAAACAAAACTCTGCACCCATTAAGAAGTCACTTCCCGTGACCCCTCCCTCAGCCCCTGGCAACCACTAATCTGCTTTCTGTCTCTATGGATTTACCTATTCTGGATGTTTTGTATAAATGGAATCATACAATATGTGACCTTTTGTGTCTGGCCGCTTTCACTTAGCATAGTGTTTTTGAGGTTCATCCACATTGTAGCATGTATCAGTACTTCATCCCTTTTAACGGCTGAATAATATTCCATTGAATATTATTGGATGGACCACATTTGTTTATCCCTTCATTCACTAATGAGCATTTGGCTTGTTTCCATCTTTTGGTTATTGTGAATAATTCTGAAATATTCTTGAAGAATGACTATGAGTTTGGCAGGTGAAGAAAATGGGAGAGGATATTTAAAGAAAAGGGAACAACAAATTCCAGAGCAGAGAAATAGTCCTACACGACCTCTCCTCTTTGTACTTTTTTAGGCTACAGTTGAGTCTCCACACAGCAGCTGCAGGGATCTTTCCAAAATGTACATCAGATGGCCTCACTTTCCTGTTGAAAACACTCCATTCCACATTACATTTCCTCCTGCTCACTCTACCGTGGCCACAACACTGCTGTCATGTCTGTTCCTACAACACACAAGCTCAGCTCCACCTCAGGACCTTTGCACCTGCAGGACACCGGCAGAAACGCCCTTCTCCCCGAACTTCTTAAGCCCAGCTTCTCCTCATCGTGCAGATACCACCTCTGCGGCGAGAACTTCCCAGCCACCCCGGAATGTTCTCCCCATCCACACCCACCGCCCCAGGTCGCTCGACTCTCTCATTTTCTGAAGAATGACAAATGACTTTTTTGTTCATTTGTGGTGTGTGGTTCTTGTTTGGTTTGGTTTTGGTTTTTGTCTTTGGTCTCCCCCTGTTCTGTCCTCTTTTTCTTCACCAGAACAGAATCTCCAAGAGGGCCAGGGATTCACTGACTCCCCAGTGTACAGAAGAGTGCCTGGCATATAGAAAGTGCTCAATAAATAATTGTTTAATGAGCAGTTGGCTGGGCGTGACCCACTGGAGAACTGGCAAGGAATATGGTGGGGCTGGTGCAAAGAAAGAAAGCCAGAGGTCCATGGATTGTGGCAAAACATTGACTGTGTCTAGATTTCCCAAGATGCCTCTTTATGCCAGCCTTATTCTAATTTAGCTTTAGAACTTCTCTGATTTGATTGTTTCCTACTACTGAGGGATTGGAATTCTTATCTATTACTTCTGTTTCAGAGTCAGCATAAAAACCCTAGAAGAGAGTTGATCCTGAGAAGTGACTTTGCAAAGGGGAGGCAGAATGAACAATGGGAGAAGGCAGAGCACTTATGTTCTCTTTCAGTGCTGTGTGGCTTCCGACAAATCACCTAACCTCTCTGAAGTGCAGGTTTCTCATCGGCAAAAATGGCATCTTTGAGAATAATATTCTCTTATATGGATATACTGCATTTTGTTTATTATTCACCCACTGATGGACATTTGGGTGATTTCCACTCTAACTATTATGAATAAGGTCGCATGAAATTCACATACAAGTCTTGGTGGGGAGACGTGTTTTGATTTCTCCTCGGTAGATACTCAGGAACGAAATTGCTAGGTGACATGGTAAATTTATGTTTAACATTTTAAGAAACTACAAATCGTTTCCAAAGTAGCTTCGTCATTTTCTATCCCCACCAGCAACATGTGAGGGTTCTGGCTTCTCCACAGCCTCGCTGACACTTGGTGATATCTGTCTTTCTGATTATAGCCATGCCCTAGTGAAGGCATGAAGGTGAAAGGCGTGCCCTAGTGAAATCCGTGAAGTGGATTTGCATTCTGTGGTAGCCAATGATGCTGAGCATCTTTCATGTGCTTCTTGTCTTACCACTCATTTTCTTTACTGCCTCTGTGCTCACAGTCTCATCTTTCACCCTAAATCAGTCACAGCCTCCACAGTCAAACCCTGGACCTTGTCATTACCTCCCTCATAGTCTCAAATTTGAACATTCCACCCTTAACTATCAACATCTTTCCAGCTCACTATCTTTCCGCCTCCAACAATTTTTGCAGTGCCATCAGGAGCAAATTATATTGATCCTGACAGTGTTTCACTGTCTCTCATCCTCTGCCATGTCCTCATTTTTGTTCTTCTCCACTTGCGATTCCATGAGCTATCACTAAAGTCATTCCTTTGCACCTCCCTCTGTTTATTGTGTTTTCCTGGTAAAACTACAGCGCTGGTTGCATCCAGTGAGACATCTGTTATGCATGTGTGTGCCCACAAACTGAACATGGCTCAAGAAAAACCACACAACCAGGCCTTTCTTTAAATCCATGATCACAACCCTCGAAGCGTGTTTGGTCAGGTCTGGCAATCATCCTATCCCACCCTGTGTACTGACTATCCTATTCGCCAGGTGACTATTTCATACCTTGTCCTTTTTTTCTCAAACCTTCAAGAAATCCTCTCTGAGTCTCATTCTTAGCTGATGTCGTTGCTTCCTATTTTGCTGAGAAAATAGAAACAAGTACGAAGACACAGCCAACCATATCTATCCACCTACCAGCATCTGTTCCTACTCTCTTCCTTCCTGTTCTATGGGTGGAAAGTCCTTGTTGCTATTTAAGGCCATCTCACTGCTCATGCACTGAAACCCACCCCCTCTAATGTATTCATAGAAATTGCTCCAGGAATCGTTCTCTCTCCTTCAGCAGCAGCCTCTGTTATGCTGTCATAACTCCTGTCTTAATTAAGCCTTCTTTTGATTCCACACCCTTTACAACTACTCTCTTCCTCCATTTCTCTGCTCCTAGTAGTAGAAAATTCCTTGGTGGATTTGTCTTCTGCACTTATTTATCTCCAGTTCATCTCCTCCAAGTCTTTCTTGAGCTCACCCCAATCAGGATTTCACTCTGCCCTTTCCTCACAGCAGCCCCTGTCAAAGCTACAATGACCTTCAATGTTGCTAAACCCAGTGGTCCATTCTTGGGTCTCATTTGACTTGACCCATGGCAGCATTTCACACAGTCACTCCCGCCTTCTTGAAGCACTTTTCTTACTTGGCTTTACCTCCAACCTCACTGGTTTTGTGTCTCATTTGCGAATTCTTCCACATAGGCCAACTTTCAAATTTTAGAGTATTCTTGGCTTTGTCTTTGGACCTCTTCCCCGTCAAAATTCACTCCAAGAGTGGTCTCATCCATGCACGTGAGTGTAAACACCTCTGCAAACCATGACCTCTCCGATTCTATCTCTAGCCTGGACCTCGGCTCCACTGCACATATCCAACCGCCCTCTCACAATTTCCACCCGGATGTCTAAAACACACCTCAAGTTTAACAGGTGCAAAACAGACCTCTTAATTCCTACCTCCTCCAACCCTGCCCCTCCACTTCTTCACCATGTTAAGTTCACGGAAATGCCATTTTTCTCAGTTTTCCTAATAAAAAATTCAGGGGTCCTCCTTGATTCCTATATTAGTTTGCTGGGACCGCTATAACAAAGTGCCACAAACTGGGTGACTTAAATGACAGAAATGTATCTGCTCATTGTTCTGGAAGCTAGAAGTCCAGAATCAAGGTGTCAGTAGGTTTGGTTCCTTCTGAGCGCCATGAGGCAAGGATCTGATCTAGGTTTGTAAACAGCTGTCTCTTCCCTGTGTCTTCACATGGTCTTCCCTCTGTATGCATCTGTGTCCATCATGTTTGGAATAACACTCTGTCTCCTTAAAAGGTCTTACTGATTATTAGCCTCCCACGTACCCCTGAACATTTGTTCTTTTTTTTTTTTTTCAGTACGCGGGCCTCTCACTGTCGTGGCCTCTCCCGTTGCGGAGCACAGGCTCCGGACGCGCAGGCTCAGGGGCCATCGCTCACGGGCCCAGCCGCTCCGCGGCACGTGGGATCCTCCCGGACCGGGGCGCGAACCCGCGTCCCCTGCATCGGCAGGCGGGCTCTCAACCACTGCGCCACCAGGGAAGCCCAACATTTGTTCTTTGATCATCTGCCCCATCATATTAGCCACCTTTCTCCGTTCCTTTAGCAGGGCAGGTTTTCCTCCATCTGAGAGCTTTTACTCTTCTCTCTCCCTGGGAAAAATCTTCCCTTAGTTCTTCACATAACTGGCTCCTTCTCATGATCAGGGCTCATCCCAAATGTGACCTATTTGACTACCCAGGTAGCCTTCCTCTGAATTGATTCCATCTCCCATTTTTCTTTCATAACCTGTATCATCACCTGCAATTGTCTTATGTAGTCTTTATTTGTTTACTTGTTTATTGTCTATCTCCCCCTATGTGTATATAAGTTCCTGGATGGTCAAAACCTTTCAGTCTCGGTCATCACTCTATGCCCAGCCCTAGGGGCTCAATACATGTTTGTTAACAACAACAAAAAAATGAGTAAATGAGTTAATGGGACCCTCTAATGCCCACCCAGATGAGGAATCTTTATACCAACTACATCACGCTCTTGAAACAATTATTTGGGTACACACGCACTTGCGCGGGCGTGCACACACACAAACACACAACACATACACGCATTCAGGTTGGTAAGAGGAGACAGGGCAAGTGAAAGATTATATTAAAATCAGAGTTTGGAAAAGACAGCGTCAGTCCTCTGTTCATGTAAGCAAAACCTTGAAAACATTACTTTTCTCTAAGCTGAAATGGGAAGCTATGAGTTCTAGAAGATTTTGTGGGTAAGGCCACTCTCTGCCTTTGGACAAATGGCGCCCAGCAGAGCTGTGTGACAAGGAAGGTGAGATCATTTTCGGCAGCTGCCACCCAACTTGGAAAGGGATGATCGATATGACAAAGTCTTTTCACAAAGAACATAGATCAAAGGAGATGACTGACAGTGGAGTAAACATTTTAGAACTAGAGTAATTAGGAATATATTAGCAATTAAAATAAACTTATTATCATTAGCAAACTTGGCAGTTACTTGCAGTTTCCCCAGGGGCCTCATTTCAAGTTTATCCTTGTAGATTATATTAAGGCAGGATTAATGTTTCTGGAGATACAGCTTTAATTTCTGTGGATTTCATTTTTTCATATCCCTGTAGAGCTCAGTGGTTCTCAAATAATAGTCTTGTGGATCTCAGGTTTTCTATGAGCTGGACCCAGGTGTTATAACACCAAAACTGAACAAAGCTGTTGTCTACCCAATTCTCAGAGAAAACTAAATGAGTGGATACGATTTTTTAGTTTCCTCTTTTATGCAATTTTTTTAGGCCTTCACCACCTGCTAGCACATGTCTTCCAGGAAGTACTAGAAAATGACAGAACTCCTGGGCTTGAAGCAAATAAATACACTAATCAAGAGAAACCCTTGATCACAATGCATCTTCCGTCTCTGGACATGTGTGTTGACGGGTTGGACTTTTTGGATGGTAACAGGCAGGATTGAGCTCTCCATCTTTGTTACCTTTTGATGTCTGCTCTTTATCCCAACTAATGGGAAGGGTATCTTTTAGCATCATAAGGCGTCAAAGTCGTATCAGTTAGGGTTCTTTGTTGCTAGTAATGAAAACGGACCCTGGCAATAGAACCAAAAGGGTAGTAGGGGTAACTTTGGCTTCTATATCAGGAAACTCGCACCTGGAATCGCCCTCCAACAAGACCCAGAGGAGTAAATACTGGGACAAAACAAATGTCCACTTCAAACATAAGGTTATGAGAGACAGTCAGTGTGAGCAAGATTCTACTCTGTGTTAGAGATGCTTTACTCAGAAGAATCTGGAAGACTTAGTCTCTTCCCACTGAAGCTGGGGAAGGTCCAGAAACAACAGATGTCCAAGGGACATGGCAGGATGGAGCTGGGAGGCAGTGGGCTGAGAGGCAAATAAGGAAACACTTCAGGAAACCAGAAAGGGAGAGGGCATGCCGGTGCCCATCTGAGAGGGGCTGACCTCATGGGAAATGAAGGAAATACTTTATTCTGTATTTTAGACTCTGAGAGAAAGTGTGACCTGTCACCGGTAAGACTGTGTTCTTCACGGCAATGACTAACCGGGTCTGAACCCTTTCCCATGGATGTCGTAGGGATGTAATAGAAGGGTTACCCAAACAGATGCATATTCATTTGCTAGGGCAGTAAAGGGCTTAAGTTTAATTAAGGGGTTCTCATACACACACCGGTATTTTATACTGTTTCCCTTTTCAGATGAGAATTATTGGTCTAGTTAAGCAGGAAGAGCATCCATAGGTATGAAATTTTAGACCGAGGAAGGACTCTGGAGAACACCAAGTGGGGCTGGTGGGTTGATCTGGGCACATGGAAGTTGGGTCTCAGTAGCCTTGGAGGATTCGGGGGGAGACTTTAGCTCTGCGTTTTTCAAACCCTACTTCTAGGAATTTCCCATGAGCTGGGCCTCTAAAAGCAAACAAAATCAAACACTGCTCTTTTCCTAGGTCTACACAGACAAATAACCGATTGAACTGTCTCAGTTCATATCAGATTAGCGCTCAGGGACACTGACATCTGCTTCAAACCAGAGAAGAGCCTCTTTTATGTGTTTTATGTATTAGGATTTGAACAGAGGACTGAGACTGCTCACACAATGCTTAGAAACAACTGAGTCCAGATTCCTACCTCAATGAGGCATCTCCTTCTACAAAATCCTGCACAGATCAATCAAACACATGTTAATTAAGTAAATGCAACTAACAAACTGTATTTAATTGAACACCATCAAACCATCCCATAAACATGCAGTGGAAGGGACTTGTCTACCCTTTGAATCCTGGTGTGCTTCCAGCCACTTCGACCAAGAGACTACAAAGGAAAAGACTTGACCACTTCCCATAGCAGTCAAGTCCACCGTTTCAGTTCTCTCCTGCTGTATTAAACTACTCCCAAACTTATCTCATGAGTTTGTGGGTCAGAATTCCGGCAGGGGTCAGCTGGGTGACTCTGCTGTACTATGTGGCATTGACACGCTGACATTCAGAGATGGATGGGCTAGTTTACGGGGTCCAAGACAGCATCACTCAATGTCTGCCATGTGGACAGGGAGAGCTGAAAGGCTGGGGCTTGGCTGGAGGGGCCACCTACACTTGGCTTCTCCAGCATGGTGGCTTTAAGGTAGACAGACTTCTTATAAGGCAGCTCAGGACTCCAAAAGTCAGTGTTTAGCAAAGCAGATATTTATGAACTAACTCTGCAAATCACAGAGCATCTCTTTCTTTGTACCCTATTGGTCCAAGTGGTCAGAAGCATGCCCAGATTCAAGGTAAGGGGCATTGACACTGCCTTTCAAAGGAAGGAATGTAAAATAATTTGTATCCAGGCAGGTTTAAAATCTTTTCATCCACCACTGGAAATTCTGGATGAAAGAAGGAGGGAAGGAAGAACTTGAAACTGTAGAAGTGCTGGTAAGCTTGGGAGCTTGGTTTACTTGTTATAGAGTTGCAATGAGGAAATTCTTCTGAAGGAAAATTAACGCAAAGTACAATGGAATTGTAACCACAGTATTAGTTACACATCATAAAAATACTGAATTATATAATAATAGTAAAAATAATAAGAACCCAATAGCTTTCTAGGTCAATGTCCCTGGAATTTATCCAGCACAAAAGAAGAGGGAGGCCTATTTTGCTGTTCCTGGAATTTTTAAAAACCCTCTTTAAAATTTATTTCTACTTATATATAGAATATGTTGCAGCAGTTTTCTCAGGAAGCCCCACTCATCTTGTTACATTTCCAAGAGCCAAAGAAATAAGTCTATTTTGAATAATGATTTGCATAAGCAGACACACACCATGGCTCTTTAAACTACCACATTCGGTTTGAATGAAATGAACTTGACTTTACCCGGAGCTGTCACATTGTGATTTATTTCCCAGTTTCCCTTCCTGTCAGTGGACCGAAACAATCATAGCACAGTGTACCCCTGTCCTCTGTGGCCCATGGGTCCTCTGATTCTAAGAAACGGTGTCTGTGATGTTGAGTTGAGGAAGGACACAGCACAACCAGCCCAGCCTGGCCCATGACAAATTACGAAGTAAATATTCCTGTTTTCCCTGTTTTAGCACCCACATCTCTTCTCTATTCCACCAGAGTGTCAAACAATCTGTCAAGACCCTGCTCCCAGAAGGAGCTCTTATCCTAGATTTTAGTGGAAAGATCCCAAGATGAAGAAGTGTCCAATGTCCAAAAGAATGGGGCACCTTTCCTGGGTAGCCTGCTCCATCCCCTAAATACTGAGTCTGCTGTTTTTAAAAAGTGTCTTTCATTCACTCAAATTATCTCATTAAAGTTTCACAATGATCCTTGGAGGTTATTGTTAGCACTCATCTAACAGGTGGGAACTAAGGTTAAGGAAGTTTAAGGTCACACCTCTGGGAAATGGAGTGTGGGCCGATTCCAGATTTCCTGGCTCCGGAAGGCGTTAAATAAAATACAAAGAGGAAAAAAAAAGTAAAGGGCGGGCTAAGAGGCACGCCTAGGAAGCAGCTCCCCTCAGGAAACAGAGCGTCCCTTGGTTCTTTGTTTAGTCTGGCCAGTTGATCTGGGGAAAGGGAAGCAGTCTGCGAAGGTGGAAGGTGGGGACGTGGAGGAGGACTAGGTCTGGGTTGCGGGGCGCCCCTGTCTCCTCGCGGGGAGCCCCTCCTCTGCCCATTCTCGCCTCCTTGCTCCTCCTGAGTCGGGAAACGCGGCCCAGCCTGGCCCCGCGCGGCCGCCGTAGAGTCTCCGTTGCCGTGGCTCCCAGGTGCGGACGCGCGGAGGAGAGACTAGGAGGCGTCCAGGGAGGCCCTGGGGGTCCTGGTCGAGCTTCCCGAGCCCGCGAACCCGAGAGGCGCCATGGGACGGAGTAAGCGCCCTCTCCCACCTTCCGCCCTCGACCGGCCCCACTCTGGGCATCGTCCCGGGCCTCTTGGGACCCTCGGCGCCCCTTCCCGCCAGCGGACCCCAGCCCGGCCCAGCCCTTCGCTCTCTGCAGACCGGGCAGTGCCATGTCCCCCGCTGACTGGCGGGGCAGCTTGGCCCCGGCGAGGCTCAGGTTCCCGTTCTGTAAAATGGGGTGGGCGTCGGGGCGGGGGAGGAAAGCATTGGATTTGACGGAAAGGCTGGCTATTGGAAGGTCTAGGGTTTTGGCGTTAGACACGCCCGATTCGAGCCCGCGCGTCTCCTTGCCTGCAGCGTGGGCTAGTCGCTGTCTCTGAACCACAGCCCTCGGACTCTTTGGGAAGGCAGTGTAGCCTGGTGGTTGAGGGAACCGACTCCGGCACCTATCAGCTGTGAGACTTCCTCACCTCCAAAACGTAGGCAATAATAGTACTGTTTACAGACAGCCGGTGTTGTAAATGTGATTCTAAGTGTACCAAGAGACTGAGTTGGCAGGATTAACAGTTATTTATGTTAGATTGAACCAATTATACCAGGTTGAACCTTTCCAATATCGACACCGTCTTTGACCTTTACACGTGGCAATTTTATCCAGTTCCACCGAATTTATCACTTACTGTAAAAGTGTCATAGTGAATACTTTTAAATCAAGAGACCGTGGTGGATGATGGGGTTTCTGCCCTGGAAGAGCTGACAGCCTGGTGGTGGAAGGGGGCTGGTGATTTTAAATGTTAACACTTCGCTCGGAAACCAGTTATTTCCTTTCACGCTTTGCCTCCCCTCATCCCCATACTGTGGTCCCAGATTTTTTTTTTCTTTTTGCTCATCAACATTTTTAACTTTTCTGTGGATTATCCTTTGCCCTCTGTCTCTGAATCTTGTCCACCTTCATTTGTTAAATCATTAACTTATCAGAATTGTATTGGAGTTCCTACCCTGTGTCAGGCGCTGAGGGTGCAGTGGTGAACAAACAGGTGGGCCGGCCCTCCTGGAGCTTCTCCCTTTGAGGAAAAAGGCAAACGCTTACTTAAAAATATCAGTCACTATAGAGTCAAAACTAAGATACAAGATTCCTTTTACTGCTCTTTCCACAGTTCTGAACTGTCTACATCAGGAGCAAAAACTTGGGCTTCTGAGAGAAGATGGTAATGATGGCTTAATGATGGCAGCAAGTACGTCGTGTACTTGCTGCCTTCTAGGCAATGTTCTAAGTGGTTTCTCTGTGTTCACTCCTGGAGTCCTCACAAAAATCTTATGAAATAGACACTACTGTCGCCTCCATTTTGCAGATGAGGAATCTGAAGCACAGAGAGGTTAGGCAACTTGCCGATTGTCACACAGTAAGTGATGTATCTGGCATGTGAACCTGAAAGGGCTGGCTTTCTTTAATATGTTACTACACTGTCTCTTGAATGTAAGGGAAGGTCTGGTGAGGAGAAGAGAGGTCGTGGTGCAAGTTCTCATGTTGAAAGTCAAAGAGACTACTTTTAGTGTTAGAATCTGCGCAGGGAGAGCAGTGTCAAGGCCGGGGGCAGTGGCTAGGGGAAAATGAAAGAATTAGTTCTTCTCTGCGCATTTAATCTGGTGTAGATTATGATTTAGAGAAGAATGAGCTTCTTTTTTAAAACAAAAATTTAATATAGAATTCATTTTGTATTACTGTGACTATCAAATTAGGGTGATTAGTCTCATGGAGATACGATCTGTGTATGCATTTGCCGGGGGAAGTTAAGCACCCACAGGGCCATAGGATATTATCCCTGGAAGGGCGCTCAGTGGTCTCTAATCCATGCCATGTGTAAAACCATACAGCTGGAATCTGTTATGCAGAAAGTTTAAGCATCTGGTCCCAAACCTTGCACTTGTTATGTGATAGGTTAGAATTAAATTCGGGGCTCCAGCTCAGTGGCCTTTCATAATGTCTTCATTTTCTTAAAGGCACATAGTGGAAAAAATCAGTTTTATATTAATTCCTCTCAGTTCACCTTGACTAGGAAACTCCCATTAGAATCATCCTCCTTATTCATTGCCATTATATTGTAGACTTCATCAACTGCTTCTAACAAATCCTTTAAATCTTTTGTTTCATACTTCTAAATCTTAATTCATTTGGTGGACAGTGTTGTTCACCATTAATTTCAAGCTCTTTGAAATTGAGATGAGACGTTGCTAGATACCATATGGATTGTTCACCACACACCTATGAACAATCGCTAAATGCTTTTCACAAACATTTTAGCTATATAAGGAAAAGCTTTTTGATGAAAGATGGGCTTCCAAGAAAAACATCCTTTAAAGAAATTGCATATATTTACATACCAAGCACAGAGACAAAGTTTAAGAAATAAGCAAAACACTTAATTATGGATAAATAGAGTGTTTTAAATTTGTTTTATTTTTTTATGGAGGGCCTAATTTAATTTTCAAACTGAACTGGTTACTAAAGACTGTACTAATTTGTTTAACTTTGTTTTTAACTTAATGACTTTATTTGACAATAGCTTTAAGGCTAGAACAGCTATTTCCTTTCTGTAATTATTCATTGATGTAACTGAAAGAGGAATGCTTAGACAAATATTCTGTACCTCAAGAAAATTAAAATACTTTGACTGTTATATTCATTTAAGTTTATATGAGTGGTCATAGTGAAATTGCTCGGACAGTGCACTTGAAAATTTAACAATTAAAACATGTGCATAATTCTTCTTAACCAGGCCTTCTTTGAGAGCATACCACCGCCCTGCTGAATGCTTTACATGCATAGGGCACTTAATCCCCCCAATAACTGTCTGAAATAAGTACCATAGAAACTCTCTTGAGACAGGTCATTGGAAACACTTGGTTAAAGTGCTAAGTCATAAAAATGATACATTTTAGGGCTTCTTTCTACAGCTATAATAGAGTAACTGGTATTGGACTTAACCTTCCACTGTAGACAACTATGAAACTGGGCAGCAACAACAAATAGGACATAACGATGCTCCTTGAGAGAAGGGAAATGCAAAAGTCATACCCCACTGTCACCCCAGCTTTCTTTGTAGAGGCACTTTCCTACTTGCAGTAAAGAAGATAGAATTCAAGCAAAGTAGTGGTCTTGCAGAGCTAAGGCAGAAATTAGCCTTCTGAGCTGCTGAAGTTGCTGTAATTTATGGGGTAGGATACAGAGAAGGAGGTACAGTATGGAATGGGGGAGGGAAGAAGACTTCATGGGGACGTTTACTATAGGATTTAGGCAAGGGCTGGCTGAGCATGTGTAGCAAAGACGTGGAGAGACCTGAAAGAGATCACCTGCTATGGGGCAGAGTGTCAAATGGAGATGCCAGAGGTCAGGCAGTCCTGGAAGACACACAGGAGTCCTGGCCCATCCGGAGTTAAAAGACCTTGCTGAGCCCTTTAAGTATTCATTTGAGACCCCCAAGAAAACCATACCTTAGCAGTAAGCACTGGGCCCTGGAGTAATGGCCATGCTCTAGGGCTAAGTTCAAAACTAAAATAGATCCACTGTAACAAAAAATACAGTCAAGCCTAACAGGGAAAAAAGGTTCTGTCAGTACTTTAACTGCCTGCCAGAATAAAGTTCCACTCCATTTAAAGGACAGTGATATAATCTAGACTTTCTACAGTGCTTCAATAGAAGAATACAACCACCAGCCTACAATTAAAAATTGCTAGACACAAGGAGTGGAAGGAAACATGTGGCCATGATCAAGAAGAGAAGCAGTTAATAAAAGCAGATCCCAAGATGATAGAGGTGCTGAAATTAGCACACAAAGACTTTAAAGCAGTGTGTTAGTTTCCTACAGCTGCCATAACAAATTACTACAAATTTAGCAGCTTACAGTTCTGCAGGTCACAAGTCTGATATAGAGTCCCTATATTGGACTCTTGTAGATGCTCTTGTAGATTTTCACCCTACCTGAAATCAGGGTGTCAGTAAGACTGTGTTCCTTTCTGGAGGCCCTAGGGGAGGAGCATTTTCTTGTTTATTTGAGTTGTTGGCAGAATTTGGTTCCTTAGAGTAATAGGACTGAGATCCTCATTTCACTGTTGGTTCTCAGCTTAAGGCCATTTCTAGATTCTAGAGGCCACCCATGTTCCTTGGCTTGTGGCTCCCTTTCTTCATTTTTAGAGCCAGCAATGGTAGGTTGAATCCTTCTCATTCTATGCATCTCTTTTTCTTCTTCTTCCATCTCAATTTCTGACGTGGCCAGGGAAGTCTCTCTGATTTTAAGGCTGTGTGATTAGATTGGGTCTACCTGGAGAATCTAGGGTACTCTCCCCATCTTAAGGTCCTTACCCTTAATCACATTTGCAAAGTCACTTTGCCCTTTTGCCAGGCAAGGTAACATATTCCCAGGTTCTGGAAATTAGGGCATAGGCAATAAATCACCTAAGGTTCCACCTTAAGATACTAGAAAAAGATTACAAATTAAACCCAAAATAAATAGAAACCTGGAATAGTACAAGAGCTAAAATCAATGTAGTAGAAAACATAAGGTAAGACAATAGGAAACAAAATAGACATACAGTAGTAAACAAAATTAATGAAAATTTTATTCTTATCCTATGACCCAGCTATTTTACTCCTAGATATTACCAAAGAAAAATGAAAACCTTTGTTCACTCAAACTTTGGTATGATTTGTTTTCTTATGATTGTTTTAAGAATTCTTTATGTATTCTACATATAAGTCCTTTATAGAATATATGATTTGCAAATATTTTCTCTCCATCTATGGCTTATATTTTCATTCTCTTAACAGTGTTTTTCAAAGAGCAGAAGTTTAAAATTTTGAAGTCCAACTTACAACTTGTTCTTTTATAGATTTTGCTTTTCGTGCCATCCAAGAAATCTTTACCTAACCCAAGTTCACATAGATTTTCCTCTTATGTTTTTGTTTCCCTAATTTTAAGTTTTACGTTATTCTATCATCCATTTAACTCAGTTTTTTAATAAGATACCATTGTAAATGATATTGGTATGTAGAAATATAATTGACTTTTCCATTATAGATCTTATATCCTGCAAACTTGCTAAACTCTGCTACGAGTTCTACCAGCTTTTGATGTAGATTTTGTTGGATATTCTCCATAGACAATCATGCCGTCTGCAAAGAGAAATAATTCTACTTCTTCCTTTCCTATCTGAATGCCTTTTATTTCTTTTTCTTGCCTTATTGCTAGAATCTGGCTAGAACCTTTAGTACAATGTTGAAATGGTGAGAACAGCTATCCTTGCCTTTTCCCTGATCTCAGGAAAAGCGTGCAGTCTTTGTCCATTAAGTAGGATGATAGCTGTAGGTCTCTTGTAGATGCCCTTTCTCAAGTTGGGTCAGTTCCCTTCTCTTCCTAGCTTGCTGCAAGTGCTTTTGTTTGTTTGTTTGCTTATAATCAGGTTTTTGTGTCTTCTTCTTTTTACTGATCAGTCTGGCAAGAAATTCACCTATTTTATTTTCTTAAAATATTTTTATTGGTTTTTCTCTGTTGCTTTTCTGTTTTCCATTTCATTGATTTCTGCTATAGCCTTTATTATTTACTTTCTTATGCTTACTTTGGGTTTAATTTGTTTTGTTTGGTTTTTTTAGTTTCTCAGAGAAGAAGCTGATATTTGGGACCTTTCTTCTTTCTTGCTATAGGCATTTAGTGCTATAAATTTCTTCCAAGTTATGTTTTAGCTGCACCCCACAGATTTTGATATGCTGGTTTTTTTCATGTTATGTTCTGTTCAAAATACTTTCTCTTTTTGAGTTCCCAATGACAAATTTATTTTTAAAAGCATTACTTTCTTATATTTTGTCTTGATTTTTTAGTTATCTTAGGCTGGAGGGTAAATCCTGTGCCTGTGACTCCATCGTGTCTGGAACCTGAAGGCTCTGCTACTCTAATGATTTAGTCCTTGTCCTGGTTCTCTGCCCTCTGCTTTCAGGGAGGAAACCTCTTTATATGCTATCAGTGTGGTACTGTGGTTTTCACACCTAGCTTTTAATGTTCAGTTGTCACTCTCAGCCTTACCTTGTCAATTGTGTTTAGTGGCAGCCACCCAATACAGCTGTCCTTAAAGTTACAGTTTCCCCCATATTTCCCTAATGCCTGATGTGTCACACTTACCAGTGTGTTCCCTTCCATTAATATCCCATTTGCTATAGATTGAATGTCTGTTTCCCACCAAAATTCATATGGTGAGATCTTAACACTCGAGGTGATGGTATTAGGAGGCGGGCCCTTTGGGAGATGATTAGGTCATGAGCACAGAACCCTCATATTGGGATTAATGCCCTTATGAAAGAGGCCCCAGAGATCTAGCGCATGCCCTCCACCGTGTGAGGTTACTATCAATGGGGAACGAATTTTCAACGTTCCATGTTAGCTAGCGTCCGCTTTTGTGTACCGCTTCCGGTATCCGCCCTTCCAGGTGGGGTTCCCCAGGAGGCAGACTTTTAGATGGAGGCCAGTGTGCAGGAGGTTTATTAGAGAGTGTCATTGGAGTGGGTAGGGAAGAGAGCAAGATCGGGCAGAGAGGGAAGTAGGGCTGGATGCATCTTAACAAAGGCCTTAGCCAACCAACCTGGAAATCGGAAGGAGCTCTGAACTTGGGACAGACCTCTGGTTTTCCCAAGTTGGGGTGAGAGGGTTGGGGCCTTTTAGCCCCACATCAGTTGATCACTGGATACAGACTTTCCTGGGAAGGGGCATGATCTTGGTTGAGATGTTTCTTCAGCTGAGGTGACTTCACGGTGGGCAGCTGAGAGCTGCCTTCTGGTAGAACTCCCAGCAGCAGGAAGTAATCCTTCAGGCCTGAAGGGGGGAACTGGGCACTGTAGCATCTACCATAGCCTGTGGTGTCCTTTCCTCATTTGTTTATCTGGCAAATATCTACTCATATTTCAAGATCCAGCCCGGACTTCTTCTCCATGATGCTTCGCTTGACCTTCTTCTTGTCACTCAGTAGCATGGATCACTCCCTCCTTTGTACTCACTGTACTTTCTGCATTCTTCTGTCCTTGCCCCGTACACCCTGTCCGTGTTTGTAACAACACACTCTGCATGAGTGCCTCTAACAGTGTCATGGGACCAGGGTGTAGAGTATGGCCACCAACGCTCATGATAACCATGAGTCAGTAAGAAAAGGCCGGGCAAATGAGTAATCCTGTTTCTTAAAATGCCCATGGAAAACAGTAAAAGAGAAAAAGTTCAGATGCTACAAGATGAAATCTTCACCTCTTTGTAACCCCTTCATTTATGTTAAATCTCTGTTTCGTATATGTATCCACTAGGTCTTTCAAGATGTTTACAAATTCTGCAGAATCTGCCCGAAACATATATTACTGATTTTATTCTAATCCAGCAAGAGAGGGTTGTTTACAAAACATGATATAAAACCTGAAGGATGAACACTAAATTGTTGGCTTTGGGAGTTCCTAGAACCTCGTTCAATACACTGAAATCTCTTTCATAGTAAACAACATGACAACCTCTAGTATTCCAGAAAACTTCTCCTCTTGCCCTTTCCCCCCCCTACCCTGCAAAGTCATTTTATTGAAACTCCCCCAAGTTACTGAGAACCCAGGCATATTAAGGAATTGAAAAGAAGCCTAGGGTAGCTCATCAGTTTTGGTTAAAACTTTGGAATCCCCAGCAAAATTCTTTTAGGGAGATAAGTATGAATCTGTGGTTATAATTGTTAGTATCCTTCATCAACCACCTCATTCAGATATTGGTTATGACCTTGTATAGGTGAGACACTTCTCAGAGTCCATCTGAATCCCGTATTTTGCTGTTTGAATTTTTCCAAAATAAGGAAGTGAAAGTATATTTCATATAGTAAGTACCTTGGCATGTTCTTCTATACCATGTGATAGGCACCGTAATACCATCTGTCTTGAAATAGTCTTATGATGACATATTAATGCTTCCAATCCTTTTTAAGTCCCTAGAGTGATTTCTTGTAAATGCAGTGCTGTATTATTTAGAGTAGGACTTTCTAAAGGCCAACAGTGCTCCTTGGAGTTAAAGAACGTTTGGTCCAAATTGCGTAGTACATAAAACAACAAAATGTCTTCCCAGTTCAAAGTCTGAAACACTATAATCTCCATACACCATGTAGGTATTCTGACAGTTTCTTCTTGGGGACCCTGGTTTTTGCACTGACGTTTGCCATCACAGGTGAGGCAGCAGTTTCCTGAGTTACACAATAGGTAACTATGAAAACAGTGTGCCACACAGCAGTTTGCTTAATATAGAAGAGTTCAGAGAAGGGCTGCTGGGAAATTTCTAGACCTTGACAGTTCTACCTGCCTCTGTGATTCTCCTCTTGATTTTCATTTAATCTGTCCTCATTGTACGTAACTGTTGCTGTTGGACAGACTTCCCTGTTGTGCTGAGTGAATCTGAGCCCCTCCTCTCCCACGTGTGTGTGTGTGTGTGTGTGTACATTTGTTATTTATGCCAACTCCCCCACTTTCCCCACCCCTTTCCACTAATAGTGATTTTTATCATCTTAATTCTCCTGATTAGGAGATACGGATCAACCTAATTCCTTCCTAATACCTACGTGCCTCTGAAAGGGAGGGTTTGACAATTGCACGCAACTGATCAAATGCATATGCACATAATAGCGCAATAACAAGAATTTCTTAAATTTCAAGGAAGGTGTAGCCAGAGAACATAGGGAGGACGTTTGGCACCATTGAGAACTTAGTCAACAGTTGGAGGGGCCAGCAAGCCTTCAGGGTTAGGTAAAGCAGAAAAGTCTTCAAGTCTGGAGACCTGGAGGAACCTGTGATACCTTTTGTGTCCCCGAGAGCCAGGAGGCCCCACGTGGCCTGTGCAGATGCTTCACAAGATGCCATCAGAATTCCCCTGCCCGCATTCGACTTCACTGCACCTGTGAGGCTGACAGCTCTGTGGGGTTCAAGTTAGGTTGTGTCTTCAAGCTGGGTACCCAACTAAGCCTTCAGCTGGGGCAGCTGGGGACTGGGGGCAAGAATATGAGCGGAGGCCCATGTATCAAGTTATACATCAAACTGCTAAATAAAATGCATCTTCCTTCCTTGACAAGTACACCTTCGTAACAACCCAGAAGGCTACATTCAATATAAGTTTCTCAAACTCCCTGGGTTCTGTGCCAGCACGTGGTGGCTTGTAGAAAGCCAGCTCCTTCGTCCGTACCTCCCTCATCTTCCTATCCCTGGCTCCATCCTGGTCCCTCATGCCCATGTATGAGGGTAGATACTGCAGCCTACACATCCAAGCCATCCACATCCCCGGAAAACAGCCGCTCCTTGGACGCCCCTGGGTGTAGGAATGTGTGCCTGACGGTGCAGCCTGCCTTCAGGACTGGACCTGGAGAAGCATCCAGCATAGGACCTGGAGGCAGGCTTGGGGTCCCTTCGGCAGAGACTTCCATTGTTCTCCACCTGCGGCAGGGTCTGGAGGAGAGGGCCTGGGCTGTGGAAGGGCACGTCCTCCTGGCCCATCGACCCCACCTCTAATGGCAGCGAGGCCTCCAAAGTCCAATCCCTGCTCCATGGATTTCTGTCATTTAAGTCACATATACACTGTTAGTCACTGAGGGTCTGTCTTCATCGCAGTGGTGCATCACTTCCACATTTCCTTACGTTAGCTGAAATAACATTGGTTGTGCCATCCCAACCCCTTAACCCGTGTTGCATCCTTGCTAAGAGAATTCTTGTAGATAAACTTCAGAGGCAGGTAATGTAATTGACTCTACACAGCAGCTTTGATGTATCCTCAACCTGGCTGTACCCATTTATTCATTGTCGGTTGATTTAAGCTCTTAGAACCAACTTCGGTGGTGGGAGTTCTGGAGAGTAGTTTTAATTCGCTTCTCTTGCAAGTTTGGTTTTCAGAAAGTGTATTGTTTTCCTTTTCCTTGAATAGAGCAGTCTGTTCAAGCCAGCTTGCCTAGTACCAGCAGCATCCGGAGACGGCAGAGTACGGCAGGCAGTAGGGATCCCAGCGAGCCAGGGCTGGAGGGACTGCCCTATTGGCCTTCTAACACCTCTTTGGCCTGCCCCCTCCCCAGGACCTAGTTTGCAGCCCTCTTTGCTGTTAGTGGAGCCAGAAAAGCTTAGAGCGGCAGGAACATTCCCCATTTATGGTATTTTAATCTCTTAACCTCTGCGTTTCCCTTGTCTTTCTTCCAAAGCACTGTCACCACAAGCAGCCCCATCTCCTACCACAGGAAGTAGCAGAGGGTTCAGCTACCTGCACACAAATAATGGAGTTCGTACATGTTTTCACATTGTTCAAAAAAGGCAAACTTCACTTTTAAGGATGTGGCCCAGAAGTGGGGCAGCTGAAGGTGCCGTGAAGGGCTTTGTCTCCGCTAGAGAAGCTTGCGCATTTAGGAAGCTTGAGAAATTTTGAGAGGCTCTTATTTGCTCGCTTTGGGGCAGTGGAGCATAGTGGTTCAGAGCACGCGGTCAGGTGCCGGATTCCTACACTTAAAACCTCGCTCTAGCACTTACTAGCGAGACCTTGGGCAAGTTATTTAAACTATCTGTGCCTCAGTTCCTCATCTGAAAAAGATAAATAATCATTGTACATACTCACATGTTAACACACGCATAGCATTTAGGACAGTGCTTGGCACCTTGTAAATGGCAATAAATGAATCTTTATTATCTTGTAGGATGGACATGTGATATTTCCACATTCCACCTAAAATGTGAGGGTTCAGACAGGTTAATAATTTTTAATAGCACTGGAAAATACAAGTTTTCTCCATTGTCATTACCTCCTTACCTCCTTGATTTTAGTACAGATTACAAAGAGGGTGCGTGTCCTGTTCTTGGCCCTCACTGTGGACCAGATGTTGTCTCCGGTACCTTGGTGCTACCATCATCATATGGTCCTGGCCTGTGGCATCAGACCAGCCCAGTGCTACTCATCAGTCTTGTCGGGGGGTGGGGACTCTTGCAACCCCTCCTCCTGCGAGCAGCTTCTTTCATGCCTCCTGGAAACGGACCAAGTGCTTTATAAGATTGCAGTGCAAAATCTGGGGTGTTCCTCTCCTGTCTCTTCCACTCGAGTTAAATAAATACCAGTTGAATGAATGAACGAGTGAGTGAACCTTTCCTTATTGAATGGTTGTGGCTGTTGAATGGAGATGCTTTCATATTTCTGCCCTCTGTCAGCCCGACCGTACCTCTCCGGAGCAGGTTTCTCTGTCTTGGATTACTTAGTGGGTCTCATCCAGTTCGACATGATACCACCTCAAGATTCCACGTTCTCAGGGTCATTACCTGTCAACTTGGTCTCCATCCATACAGCGAAATGTGTGTAGATCCCAGTGTAAGAAAGACAAAATGTACCATCACATCTCTCTTCTGAGTCACCCTGGAATCACAGAAACTCCCAGCAGGAGGAAGCACTTCTCTGATCTCTGTCCCTTTGAAAATGACTTGGGCCTGGAGAATTCACATCTAACTGCAAGGAAAAATCGATGCATTAATAACTTAATATTAATGGGGATGGAGATAGAATATGTAACAAATTTTCTTTCAGTCACGGAAGATCTTATTAGACGGAATGCCGAGCACAATGACGGTATAATTTGTTCCCTGGAGGAGCTCTCCTTGCATCAGCAAGAAATAGAAAGACTAGAACATATTGACAAGTGGTGCCGGGATTTAAAAATCCTCTATCTTCAAAATAATCTCATTGGAAAAATTGGTAAGTCTTCAGGACTTCGTTCTTATGGTTTCTTTAGCATTTTGAATGGGAGAATGTTGGCAAATGCAGTGTTATTCTTAGAGGAAGAAAAAGAATTACATGGAGCAATAGACACAGCCATCTCTCAGTAGCTGTGTATGGAACACTTCCCGAACCTTTTCGTGCCTGTTCTGTCTCCTTGCCCTGGGCATCTGCATCAAGGAACTGGCAGGACCAGCTGATGGCTGGGAGCACATTAGTTGATGTAGTCATTTAAAACCTGATTTTTAAAAAGTTTAAAAGAGAGGGGGATATAATCCAGGCGTTTGTCGTGGCTTCACAGCATCGCTCTGTGAAGCTGAAAGGATTCTGTGAGAGCTGAGTAAGTCCTTGTCAGATCCCAGCCTGTGATTACTAGGCCTGCCGTATGTATCGAGAACGTACGTGTGCAAGGCATTGCGCTCAGTACTGGATATCGAGGGGGCTCCACAATTACACCTCTGCTTACTGCTCCAGTTTGGAATGGAGTGAGAGGTAAAAACAGGAGTCAGGAGGATGGAGATCCAAAAATCAGCATTATAACTGATAAAAACTCTTTGGAGAATGTGGCTTAGACTTGCAGCCAAGGGAGATTCCTAATATGCCCCCAGAATTAAGCCTACCCACCACCCACTTACATCCAGAACTGGACAATGCAGGCTTCCCCTACCCACGCGGGTGGGAGCGGGTAAAGACTGTGTGTCCTCTGCCGGCGGGGAGATCCCAGACCCAGGAGAGAGGGTGGGATTGGGCATGCCCAGTTCCTTCTCCCAGTTCACCCATCAGGTAGGTGGGTCCTCCCCATCCAATTGCCACCTCCTCCCCCGGGAAGAATGAGTTAAGGGGACCGAGAGAAGAGAGGCCTGTGGAGGCACTCTGACGGGATCCTGCCACATGGAAATAGGAGGCGTGACCCCCAACCCTCAGAAAAGCTACATTGTGGTTTAGTGGTAAGAGCAGGTGCAGGCCCTAATGTCAGGTAGACCCCGGTTTGAACCCTGCCTCTGCAAAAAACAAAGTCAACTTAGTCCCTCTGTGTCTTAGTCTTGCCATCTGTAAAATGGGAACAACAACATCTAACACACAGACATGGTGTTAGAGCTACATGGAACGACGTGCTTAGCTTTATGCCCGCTCATGAGAAAATAGCTGCTCTGCTATTAATATCGTCACTTACCCAGGGGCCCCAGGCCAGCCCCGTGGAGGTAGAAGCAGAGGGGAGAACCACACAGAGTTGGCGGAAGAGGGATGGAGTCAGGGTTGATGAGGCGGAGTGAGTGCCAGCCCCTGTGGGTTCTGACACTAGAGCCCAGAGGTCGGCTCGAAAGATTATACTTTAACTCCACGGTCACAGGCGGCGGTTCTCGACAGGGCCACTTGGCAATGTCTGGAGACATATCTGGTTGTTGCTGTGTGTGTGTGTGCGTGCGTGTGTGTGCGTGTG
>NC_041228.1:8188160-8228061 GCF_002837175.3 Physeter macrocephalus
TGTGTGTGTGTGTGTGTGTGTGTGTGTGTGTGTGTGTGTGTGTAAGGGGTCAGCTACTGGCAGTTAGTGTGCAGAGGCCAGGGACATGCTAACAGTCCCAGGACCTCTCCCCCGCCCCAAACAAGAAAGAATTACCTGGCCCCGAATGATAGTATTGCTGAGGCTGAGAAACTCTGCTGATGTAGTTGCCTCCAGCTTAGTGGGTAATTGAAAATTGGCTCTAGGGATACAAAAAGTCTAGAATTTGCATCATTTTGGAAGGTTTATTAAAATTCTTTCTTTTCCTTCAGATAATTATTTTTGGCATCTTGTACTTTACCAGAAATTAGAAACTCTGACGCATTGTTCAATTAAAAAGGCTGTTATAGAAAACCACTAGCTTTTATGCACGAGAGCATTAAAGAGTTGTCCTAATTGTGCAGCTCTAAAAGAGTGCCCGAAATTTTCATCTCCACAGCTGGGTCCATCACAATTACTAATTAGTAGCATAGTATTTCAGTCCTTTTCAGAGCTGTGAGAAAGCTTAAATTTTTGCTTCCAAAGTATTCTTAAATTAAACACGCTTTTAAATCCTAATAATGGGATTTTTCAATGCTACTCCACCCACAGGCATTTAGGCACTTTTTTAGCAAGTAAAACTGTTTCTCTAGGATTCAGACTCGCTCTTGGGCCACAGAGGTAGAAGTTTGCAAAACACCTGCCTTTCCTGAAGCTCTGTTCCTCACTGGGAGATCCAGGTGGGCTGTGGAGCCAGGCTTTGCTTAGTGGGGCTCCAGGTGTCAGCTGAGGACTGTCCGGGGCCTGTGAAAATGGGGCTCGGGCCTCACCCCAGACTTACTGGCTCAGAGCCTCTGGGGGTGGGCTCCCGGCATCTGGCATTGGTAACAGCTTTCCGATGAGCCCCAAGCTGAACGCCTCAGAGCGGCTTGAACTGGGGGATGGGTTTGGTCCAGTACAAGTTTGTAGGTCTGGTTATAGAAGTTGGTGAGAACTCCTCCCAGGCTGGTCTGGCCGAGAACGCAGACTCCCTTCCTGCTGCCCAAGAAGCTCTGCATATTTTTACTTATAGAGCTTTGTTTTTTCCTGACCAGTTTGACCCATTGTTCTCGATTTAATTTAATTTAATTTAGGAAATCCTTACAAAACAAATCTTAACTTTTTTTCTACCAGATGACTCTTTTCGCATTTACAACGTTATACATAAAACGAAAGTGGAGAAGGAAAGGTATTTTATCGTGGGCTGGCAATTTTAACCATAATAAGTTTATGTATTTTTGTTCAGGATATGTACTAGACACTGTATTATAATCTTGGGCACGTAGAGCTCTACAAGTCTGTGACTGTCAAATGCTCGGATATTGCCTGGAGGAACTCTTGTAAACATCAGTATTACTTAGAATAATATGATTGCTGAGAGAAACTTTAGTAATTTATTCCACAGTCCTCATTTTAAAAATGAGTAAACTGAGGCTCGGAGAGGTAAACTGTTATTCTCAGGAATTCTATGGAAACAAATACATGATATTTTGTAAATTTTAGGTGAAATATTAGTAGTGATAAGGGTGACGGTTATAAATCATCATGTTTGACCGTCAAAATATCCCTGAAAAATGGTCCAGAGGAAGCATTATTTAAGTGAGCCTGCCCCAATGCACATGTCTTAGCAGGGTTTTCTACATTCATGTCATCTTAGAAAGGACTCTTCTATTAAAGCGTAGTGTAGTGATTTAGTGCCAAGCTCTGGAGTCAGATTTCCTGGCTCTACCACTTAACCTTGAACAAGTGGATTTATTCTCTGCACCTTGGTATTCTCATTTGCATAAGGGAGACGACAATAGTTTTAACTTCATAAGATTGTTATGAAGATTAAATGAGATAATACGCACAATGCTTAGAAAATTGTATGGCATGTAATAAGCACTCAGTAATGTAAGCTATGGTATTATTAACTGTTTTTAAAGGGCCCCACCCTTCAGCGATTCCTTGACTTATTTATGCTTCTGCCTTGCCTGTATGGGCTTTCATATTTATTAGAAACAATAATCCTGTATCAGGATGATTTTGGCTTCACATAAAGGAAAACACAACTCAAGATGGCTTAGCAGTGAGGAAATCTATCATCTAACCCAACTATAAGTCTGGAGATAGGCCAGTCTCCAGGGTTGAGACAGGAAATCCGCAAGCATGAAATACAGATCATTCCTTCTCATCTGTTTGGGAGTACTTGGTGTGCACGCCCTCTCCTGCATCACACAATCGCCAGGAGACTGCCACGGGCTGGTTGACTTAAGCCTGGGCTCCTGAGCTGTCACTAGCCAGGAACATGGGATTGCCATGTGCTGGGCCAGCTTGGTTAAGCCTAACTCCCTGGAGTTGGAGCTGGGTAGAGACATGAGCAGAAATGGGTTGGTTCCATTAGGAAGGACGCACAGGGATAAATGGATGCTGCGTGGGCAACCAACAATGTCTGAAGTACAGGTACAGATTTGAAAAAGCAGCATGATTTTGACAACCATAGTGATCCTTAGATTCTCGTTACCATATTCATAATAGATTACATAAACATGTCTTTTATCTTGAAGGTTAATTAATTCCATTCTTTGTATATTTCAGAAAATGTTAGCAAACTCAAGAAACTTGAATATTTGAATTTAGCTTTAAACAACATTGAAAAAATTGAAAATTTGCAAGGTAAGAATTTTCTTCTTATAATTTATTGTTAATTAAAATTAGACTTCAACGGTATTGCTTAAACAATAGGTAGACTTTTCAAATTAACATTTTACATAAGTCTTACGTTTATCAATTCTTGTTGTAAAAAGTCAAACGATAACAAGATACACAAATTCAAAAATGTAAGTCTACTTCACCCCTTTCTAACCCAGTTTCCTTCCCAGAGGCAGTGGTATTAACGCTTTGGTGTATAGAAGGTAGTTTTGTTACATTTTGCTTTGTATCAATGGGATCATACTGTGAATATTGTTTTCAAAATGAATTTCTTCCATAAAATCACCTTGTTCCTCTGACATCCAGGAAGGCTAGGGAAGGCTGTCTAATGGAATGATTGTAGTCTGAGTTATCCAACTGTTGTTCTGCAGACGAACAATTGGGTGGTTTCTACATTTTGCTATAATAAGCATGGCTGCAATGAGCATCCTAATACGTTTCGCTCTGTGTACATGTGTAAATATTTTTCTAGGATAGATACTTAGAAATGGGATTCCTGGGTTTAAATACGCATATTTTGGAAAATATTGCCAATTTGTTCTCCAAAAAGGTTGTATTGATATACACTTGTACCTGTGGGCCACGTGAATACCCATTTTCCCCCAACTTCACTAGTGCTTTTTATAAGCAATCTTTTTCTAAAGATTAGAAGACACTGTTCTCTAGTAATTTTAAAAATTTGCACCTCACCTATTATTATTGATCTTCCATATAACCTTTCAGATGTCTATTGAATATTTATATTTTTTCTTATGTGAATAACTACTTCATATCTTTTGGCCATTTTTCTACTGATTTTTCTTGCATGTGCTCTTATGCATTCCAGATGTTAATACCTTGTTATATATGTTATAAATCTTTTCTCTTGAGTGTACTACTTTTATTTCAGTCATGATGCTGGTATTGTTCAGAAGTAAGACTTCTGAAATGAATATACTCCAATTTATCAATCTTTTTCTTTATGGATTCTTTATGGTTTCTGGATACAAATATAGTCCATATAAGTTCTAATTTTAATAATTTTATTCTTTACATTTAATCTCTCTAATGTGCTTCAAATTTAACATGTAAATGTTTCTGAATGGAAATATTTGGACAATTTAGTATTTTGAAAATTGAAATATAATTTACGTATTATAAATTTACATACACCATTTTAAAATACACGATTCACAGGTTTTTAGTCTATTTGCACGGTTGTGCATCCATCCTCACTATCTAATTCCAGAACATTTTCATCACTTCAGAAGAAACCCCCATATCCATTAGCATTCATTCCCCATTCACCTCCTACCCTAGCCCCTAACAACCCCTAATCTACTTTCTGTCTCCATAGATTTTCCCATTCTGAACATGTAATATAGGTGGAATCAAACAATACATGGTCTTCTGTTCTGACTTCTTAGTCTCATGTGTTCAGGGTTCATCCATGTTGTAGGATGCATCAGTACTTAATCCTTTTTAGGGCTGAATAATATTCCATCGTATGAATGCACCTCATTTTGTTTATTCATTCATTAGTTGATGGGTATTTGAGTTGAGTCCACTTTTTGGTTACTATGAATAAAGCTGCTATGAACATTAATGTACAAGTTTTTGCATAAACATCTGTTTTCAGTTAATTTAGTGTACCTAGGAATGGAATTGCTGGGTCATATAACTGTACGTTTCACTGTTTTCAGGAGCTGCCAAACTGTTTTCCAAAGCAGCTGCACCATTTTACATTCCCATCAGCAGTTTATGAGGGCTCCCGTTTCTCCACATCCTTGCCAACACTTGTCATTTTCAGTTTTCATTTATTTATTTATTTATTTATTTATTTTTATAGTAACCATCCTATAGTGAGTGTGAAGTGGTATATCATTGTGGTCCTGATTTGCATTCACCTAATGACTAATAAGTTTGGGCATTTTTTTATGTGCTTATTGGCCATTTGTATATCTTCTCTGGAGAAATCTTCTTTATTCAAAATCTTTTTCCATTTTCTAACTAGGTTATTTGTTGTTTGACTGCTGAACTGTAAGACTTATTTCTTTATTTTGAACGCTAGAATCCGATCAGATAAATGATTTGTAGATATATTCTCCCATTTTGTGGGTTTTCTTGTCAACTTCCTTGTTGGTGTCCTTTAGAGCACAATTGTTCTTTTTTCTTAAACAGCCTTATTGAGGTATAATTGATGTACAAAAACCTGCACATATTGAATATATATAATTTGTTGAGTTTGGACATAGGCACACGCGTGTGAAACCATCACCACGATTAAGGTAACAGGCATATCCATCACCTGTTTTCTCCGATCTCCCCTAGAACTTCTTTTAAGTGGTTGTACTAGATTGATCTTCCATGTCTCTTGACCTGTATTCCTTATTTAAACCTCTTTGTCTTGTTATTCTGGGAGGTTTCCTATTTTACTTAGCAGGCTTCTATTTTGTGCTGTTATTTTTTTTCGAAATGTCTAATAACACTTGGTGTCTGTGGATAACCACAAAGAATTTGGTTGATTAGATGGCTGTGTGGGCTTATTCTGCAGTTGTGAGGTGGTGTTTCCACATCCAGCCTCTGGCCTGGCTGGCAGGGCCACTGTGGGCTCTGTGTGGGTGGGTAGTGGCTTGGGGCAGAGGCAGGCAAGCGCCTCTCCCCACCCCACTCCCATCTTCCAAGAGCTAAAATTAGGAGGACATTATTTAAGTCCTGTTGGATTTTAGCCTATTTGTCTCCTAGTGTAGGCATCGGTGTTTCAGGGGCCATCAAGGTCATGTATCAATAAACACATAAGTATTCATCATACATTTTTAATGTTCATCCTCAAAACCTGAAATGTCATCACTGTCAAAGCCCCCAAACCGTCATCAGTGCTGGAACTGAGACAGTTCTTTCCATCATTGGCATTTTTCTGCATTAGAAATGGAGCCTTTGCTGTTTCCCAGCTACCACTTTCCAGCCCTGTTACCATATCCACATGTGAACAAATGAAATAACAAAATTTGCGCTAGCGCTTCCCTGGTGGCACAGTGGTTAAGAATCCGCCCGCCAATGCAGGGGACATGGGTTCGAGCCCTGGTCCGGGAAGATCCCAGATGCTGCGGAGCAGCTATGCCCGTGCACCACAACTACTGAGCCTGTGCTCTAGAGCCCGCGAGCCACAACTACTGAGCCCTCTTGCCACAACTACTGAAGCCCTCGCGCCTAGAGCCCGTGCTCGGCAACAAGAGAAGCCACTGCAAAGAGAAGCCTGCGCACCGCAGGGAAGACCCAACGCAGCCAAAAAAAAAAAAAAAACTTAAAAAAAATTGCTCTATATCTATGTTTTGTAGTAGTGAAATGTCTATCTATAATGTCAGAGAAATAATTAAAACTCATTCTCAGTTGGCTTGTTATTTTCATTAAGAAAGTAGTATCTGAAAGGATGTGGAGAGTTCTGTTTTTGCGGTGTGTGTCGGCCACCAACCACTAGAGGGCAGTATTGTCACTATTGTCTTTTTGAGCTTTGAGAACTTGGTCCACAGTGGACACTTCTTCCTTTTGGTCCTCTGCCTTCCAGCTCTAATACGAATGCACCGGGCTCAGGGTCGTTTGAGGATATGTTTGGGGAGATGGGCAGTAGGGAGGGATGGGTGTCTTATCTTTTGGCAAATATGCACTTGTTTAATTTCAAATGTTTGAGGAAGAGAGGAGGAAGTTGGATATATATATGTATGTACTCAGCTCACCTACTTGAGTAAATCTCAGTATAATTTAAAACGTAAGTTGGATTTTTCTTTGTTTTGCTGCATGGCAAAACATAACTGTATCCTTTTTTTTCTTTTTTCCTTGTTGTGGATTCACCAAGATAGAATAAATAAAGTGCCTATTTTTTTCCATCCCACCCCTCCTCTCTCACCCTTAAAACCTGGAAGGAGAGATGGGGTTTCTATTAGTGTCAACTCTCCCTCTTGGGAAATCAGCATGTTGGTTTCAGTGACCTTTAGACCCCCGTGGACCACTGAGCTGGATCTTCACAGAAGAGGGGCTGGAGGGTGGGACTCAGTTGAAGGAGGGAGGTTTTCTCAAGCCTGTCTAGTTCAGCAAGAATTGTTCTTTCAAATGGCAGATGTGGTTTAATTTCTTATGTGTAGGCCTAGTAGAAGAAAAATTAAGATTCATCACTTTGAAAAATGTAATGAACATTTGGAGGGTTCTGCATCTACAAAATTATAGCAAAATCCAAAAATTATATGAATTTTTGAGCTTGTTGGAGTCTTTCAAATGTCAGTCTTTTCTCATATGGAAGAAAAACATAATTAAAATATCTCTCAGAGTCTCCCAAAGTCAACTTAAGAAATACCAAGTAACCTGTATCTTAAGTCAGTCTACCCCAAATATATCTTTACACTTCATAAAATCCATCTAACATTTTTTTTTTGGCCAATGTAAAACAGACATACAGCCACAGAGATATAAACTTAATTATATTTATATGTCTAGTTTCATATTCATTCTTCATATAGTAGCTTGAGTTCACATCACTATGATTTAATGACTGAATTATCAAATATATTGATGTGCTTTAAGTAACTCATTGTTTGGTGCTTGAAGTGTTTTTAATTATGTTTGCTCTTGTGAATAGAACTGTTCTGAACAGCTTTGTACAAATTACCTGTTTCCAGTTGAGTTATTTGATTGGGACCTTTTCCTCCCCAGTGAAATTCTGGATCAAGAGAAAAAAAAAAACCACTTAAGAGCCTATTTTGTGTATTGACAAATTGAATGCTGAAAAAAATATATATATGTTTTAATCTCATAACCTTTCCAACATATTTAAAATTTATTTTTGAAGATACGAAGTTACTGAATTTCCATCACCTGTGTAGCTGAGTCTGGAATATTATAAAAGTATTTATTTGTTCTTGTGCATTTTGGTTATTCGGTTTTTTAATAATTCATATTTTACCATAGTAACGCAATAGACCGTTTCAAAAGTCAAAGTGATATCTATACTCGTGTTGAAAACCAGGCCTCTTGTCAATGCCCCCAGACCCCCCAAGTTCTGCTCCCTAGAGGTGACCACCACCCACTCCCCTTCGCTCTTCTGCTGCATGTTTCCAAGTAACCTGCTTGCACCGGGCGTCCTCTACTCTTTCTCATTTTAGGCATCGTCTGTTGACCTCCTACGTGGCAGGTGCAGATTTTCTTCTCACTCGCTATAAGTATTCATCATACATTTTTAATGTTCATCCTCAAAACCTGAAATGTCATCACTGTCAAAGCCCCCAAACCGTCATCAGTGCTGGAACTGAGACAGTTCTTTCCATCATTGGCATTTTTCTGCATTAGAAATGGAGCCTTTGCTGTTTCCCAGCTACCACTTTCCAGCCCTGTTACCATATCCACATGTGAACAAATGAAATAACAAAATTTGCGCTAGCGCTTCCCTGGTGGCACAGTGGTTAAGAATCCGCCCGCCAATGCAGGGGACATGGGTTCGAGCCCTGGTCCGGGAAGATCCCAGATGCTGCGGAGCAGCTATGCCCGTGCACCACAACTACTGAGCCTGTGCTCTAGAGCCCGCGAGCCACAACTACTGAGCCCACTTGCCACAACCACTGAAGCCCACACGCCTAGAGCCCGTGCTCGGCAACAAGAGAAGCCACTGCAAAGAGAAGCCTGCGCACCGCAGGGAAGACCCAACGCAGCCAAAAAAAAAAAAAAAACTTAAAAAAAATTGCTCTATATCTATGTTTTGTAGTAGTGAAATGTCTATCTATAATGTCAGAGAAATAATTAAAACTCATTCTCAGTTGGCTTGTTATTTTCATTAAGAAAGTAGTATCTGAAAGGATGTGGAGAGTTCTGTTTTTGCGGTGTGTGTCGGCCACCAACCACTAGAGGGCAGTATTGTCACTATTGTCTTTTTGAGCTTTGAGAACTTGGTCCACAGTGGACACTTCTTCCTTTTGGTCCTCTGCCTTCCAGCTCTAATACGAATGCACCGGGCTCAGGGTCGTTTGAGGATATGTTTGGGGAGATGGGCAGTAGGGAGGGATGGGTGTCTTATCTTTTGGCAAATATGCACTTGTTTAATTTCAAATGTTTGAGGAAGAGAGGAGGAAGTTGGATATATATATGTATGTACTCAGCTCACCTACTTGAGTAAATCTCAGTATAATTTAAAACGTAAGTTGGATTTTTCTTTGTTTTGCTGCATGGCAAAACATAACTGTATCCTTTTTTTTCTTTTTTCCTTGTTGTGGATTCACCAAGATAGAATAAATAAAGTGCCTATTTTTTTCCATCCCACCCCTCCTCTCTCACCCTTAAAACCTGGAAGGAGAGATGGGGTTTCTATTAGTGTCAACTCTCCCTCTTGGGAAATCAGCATGTTGGTTTCAGTGACCTTTAGACCCCCGTGGACCACTGAGCTGGATCTTCACAGAAGAGGGGCTGGAGGGTGGGACTCAGTTGAAGGAGGGAGGTTTTCTCAAGCCTGTCTAGTTCAGCAAGAATTGTTCTTTCAAATGGCAGATGTGGTTTAATTTCTTATGTGTAGGCCTAGTAGAAGAAAAATTAAGATTCATCACTTTGAAAAATGTAATGAACATTTGGAGGGTTCTGCATCTACAAAATTATAGCAAAATCCAAAAATTATATGAATTTTTGAGCTTGTTGGAGTCTTTCAAATGTCAGTCTTTTCTCATATGGAAGAAAAACATAATTAAAATATCTCTCAGAGTCTCCCAAAGTCAACTTAAGAAATACCAAGTAACCTGTATCTTAAGTCAGTCTACCCCAAATATATCTTTACACTTCATAAAATCCATCTAACATTTTTTTTTTGGCCAATGTAAAACAGACATACAGGCACAGAGATATAAACTTAATTATATTTATATGTCTAGTTTCATATTCATTCTTCATATAGTAGCTTGAGTTCACATCACTATGATTTAATGACTGAATTATCAAATATATTGATGTGCTTTAAGTAACTCATTGTTTGGTGCTTGAAGTGTTTTTAATTATGTTTGCTCTTGTGAATAGAACTGTTCTGAACAGCTTTGTACAAATTACCTGTTTCCAGTTGAGTTATTTGATTGGGACCTTTTCCTCCCCAGTGAAATTCTGGATCAAGAGAAAAAAAAAAACCACTTAAGAGCCTATTTTGTGTATTGACAAATTGAATGCTGAAAAAAATATATATATGTTTTAATCTCATAACCTTTCCAACATATTTAAAATTTATTTTTGAAGATACGAAGTTACTGAATTTCCATCACCTGTGTAGCTGAGTCTGGAATATTATAAAAGTATTTATTTGTTCTTGTGCATTTTGGTTATTCGGTTTTTTAATAATTCATATTTTACCATAGTAACGCAATAGACCGTTTCAAAAGTCAAAGTGATATCTATACTCGTGTTGAAAACCAGGCCTCTTGTCAATGCCCCCAGACCCCCCAAGTTCTGCTCCCTAGAGGTGACCGCCACCCACTCCCCTTCGCTCTTCTGCTGCATGTTTCCAAGTAACCTGCTTGCACCGGGCGTCCTCTACTCTTTCTCATTTTAGGCATCGTCTGTTGACCTCCTACGTGGCAGGTGCAGATTTTCTTCTCACTCGCTGCCCCCGAGGTTCTTTATCCCTGTCTATCCGCCTTGCTGATGTTTTCGTATCACAAAACGGGATATCGTAATGAGACATGGGATATGGGCCCATCTATGGTGACTGGTGTTTTGAATGAACGCTTTGTTGGGGGGAGTGGTCACGCTCACGTGCCTACTGACCCACATCTAACCTCTGGCCTTTCTTGCTCCCCCCTTCTCCTCCCACCAGAGGATGGCCGGCCTGGCTCTCTCCATCCATGTAGGAATTGCAGGCCTCGGCTCACCCCTCACACGGGTATGACTACAGCTGCTTGTGCTCGGAGACCCAGCGTTGTGTCCCACAGAGCTTTAGCTCGAGAGTTTTGCGGTGCTGGTGATGGTCATGGTCAAGATGACACATTAGTAATAAACAGCTGACATCGGCAAAGAGACCTTCTAGTGGACAGGTTCAGAGAGGCTTTTCAGCCGGGCAGACCGGGGATTCGGTTCCCATCCCCACTTCGTAGCTTTGCTGAACTTTGTTCAGTTCTTAGCTTATTTGCCTTACAGTTCCAGTTATCTGTTGCAGCGAGCAAAAAACCACCCCAGGACTTAGTGCCTTGAAACAGCTTTCTTTCGCCACCCAGTTTTGTGGGTGAGGAACTCAGCAAGAGTTTGGCTGGGGCGTTCCTCTCTGACCCAGGGCGTTAGGCTTCTTTACTGCCTTCTCAGCCAGCCTGAGCTCTGACAGCCCCTCTACGCGGCCCGTCCATGGCTTGTGCTCCTTGCCTGCGTGATCTCCATGCCCAGCCCTAGGTGGTCCCTCCGTGGATGCCTGCTTCCCCTGGCTTGCGCCCGCAGTCCCCGCGCTAGCCCTCGTTAGGATATCCTCCTTGCCCTCCTCAAGCTCTGACACCTCGCTCCTGGCGCTCCTCCCCTGCGGACCCCTCTTCGCTCTACTTGGTCTCCGATGCCTCTTGCTGGGTGTCATGTGAGGACACCCTCCCTACCTTCCTTGGGCTCTGATTCCTCAAGTCAGGCTGCCCTTCCTTGTTGATACCACCCTGTCTGCAGTGACACCCCATGGTTGGCTGTCTTTGGTGTGGATGCTCTTTTCATCCTGCCCAGGTTCCTACCCACCATCCCTCTCTGCAGGGATGCCTTCCTCGCTGGCCTTGGGCTCCTGCCCTCGTGCCAGACCACCTGCACCCGGGACGCCCCTCGGTGCTGGGGCTCTGGCTTCCAGCACAGGGCAGCTCTCTGCACACCGTCCTCGTCCTGTTTGGGCTCCACCACTCTGCTCTGGACCAACGTAGCTGTCGCCCGCCTCTCTACTCCTTCTTTACTCTGCCTCCCCTGATGGCTTTAGGAATTAGTTGTTCTGAAAGGAAGGGAAGAGAAGGAAAGGGAAGGGAAAGGAAAGAGCAGGGGAGAGGAGGAGCCACCTTGGCAAACCCTTTCTTCCTCTCTCCCTTCCTTTTGTCCATCTTTCTTTCCTTCCTTCCTTCTTTCCTATGTTCTCAAAATAGGGAGACGAGTTAGGAGATACACCATACTGCAGGCAAAAGGTGACAAGAACCTGAACTGGAATATTGGTAATGGGATTATAGTGGACAAGAAGTACGTTAAAAAGAATTGAGGACTTGAGGTCTGCATGGCTTGATGACTGATATCATGAAGGCGCTAAGAGGATAGTTTAGGTTAACTTCCTAGTTAAGCCTGACTTGACTCTGGGTGTTGAATCATGTCTGATACCAAAATGGTATCCATCACCATTGATGGAGTGGAAAAGTCTGTAGAAGAGATCAAGAGGAATAGACTACATTATAAAGGAGAACAAGGAAAGAGTAGCATCAGTGTTTCAAGACAGTTGAGAGGTTTAAGAGACAATCCATGGTCGATTGTGCCACATGCAGCAGACTCTTCTAGTGACATAGTGCATTGAAGAGGCTCCATTAGATTTGTCAACATGATGCGGTCACGCCAGGTAGTGACCAAATCTAAATGTGAACAGCCCAGAGCTATGGATACGGGCAGGAAAATGATTTCCTTTGGCTGGAGGGACTAAGGGGTTGAAAGTAAGGGGAGACACAGATAGAAAAGTGAGTCAAGACTAAGCCTTTTTGAGGTTTCTGAAAAACCACTTCTTGGTAAGCAGCGCAATTAATCAACAGACTTAAAATATCGCAACTGTTATTTCTATGATGTGTTACTGTACACATTTTACTGCCTGTGTGATTTTTCTGGCTTTTTTTTTCTTTTCATTTCTCTCAGCAGGATGTGAAGGGCTGACAAAGCTTGACTTGACCGTAAATTTCATTGGAGAGCTGAGCAGCGTGAAAACCCTTCAGCACAACATCCATCTGAAGGAGCTCTTCCTCGTGGGAAACCCCTGCGCTGACTTTCACGGCTACAGACAGTTCGTGGTGGCAGCTCTTCAGCAGCTAAAGGTGTGCTTTTTTTTCAGTGATACAGAATTCTCAGAAAAATGAAAACAAGCAACTACAATGATTCCTGACTTATTCACAGCATTTTCAGAGAATGTGTTGTTTTAGAGGATGGAATATTCCAGAAAATCAAAACCAAGTCTTTGGCTCACTGAACCTTTAAAGTTGTTTGAATATTATAGCTTTAATAAACCTTTGAAAAATGAATTGCATGCTTTTCTCCTTTCTCATTCAGAACACACACAGTTTAATCGAACTTTCTCGGTGAGTTCAAGTCATTGTTACAAAGAGCGTGCCTTATTACTAGTAGCAAACCAAAAGTTTAGGGCTTTTGAGGTGGCGACAGCGATATACCTTTGTATTTCATAGTCTTAAACTACTGTGCTTTTTAAAGTATTGTTTCTTACTATTGCTTTCTATTAACTCATTCGCTATGTTAGTAATTCTCAAACTCTGGTATGCTTTGGCCTACTTAGATGGGGTTCGCTGGGCCCCTCCCCCAGAGTTTCCGATTCAGTAGGTCTGACGGGCACCCAAGAATTTGTATTTCTACCAGGCTTTCAGGTTATGCTGATGCTTCTGGTCCGGGGACCTCATCTGAGAAGCACTGCTCTGTGGGTTAATTTCTTATGCCACATCTCCCCATATTCGATACTTTTGGTACTGGGAAACAGCGCATGGTTTCTGGAGAAATCATACACCTGAGAATATTTAAGTAGTAATATTAATGTCCATGTAATTCCAAGAGCTCCTGACCTGCATGTGTTGGTTTGAAACCTCGGGAGCTTCCCAGGTGAAATCTGAAACCGGCCCCCATGCACGGAGGGCAAGGAGAGACCAAAGAAAGAGGCAGGACTCCAGATGGGTAGGTGGCAGGTTTAATAAGCAAGGAAACCTACTTACCAAGCTTGTTGTGGGCAACAGGACGAGTAGATCTCTGCGCCTGCCCGCCGTAATCTTACAGGTTTATAGAGAGGCCTTAGCTGGGTTCAGTCACATACACCGTCCAGAGGGTCTCAACAAAGCCTTACTGTCTCAAGGCTGTACCCTTGGAACCGCTCCTAGTGTGGGAGCAGTGGGCAGGTGCCCTCCAAGGACAGCGGAGGGGGTGAGGAGCCTGTGATCGCCCAGGTCCAGCCGCAGGCCATCCAGCGGTCACGTCCTCTTGGTGTCCCTCCAGCAGCAGGGACAGCACTCGCTTCTGCAGAGAGAATGCGTGGAGGCCCTGGCTTTCTAACAGTCCTTTTCCTCTGTCCTCAGAGGACATTTGTTTTTAGACTGCTGTGTTCTGTGTAGTCAAAATTGCTGGATTGATAGAACACATTTCTTCTAATGTAAAATTTCTTTGATTAAGAGAATGAGTGATTCAGGTAATTGAATCTAGAATACATATGTAGAATGAGTGATGAAGTAGATCAAACATAACCCAGGCTGATCATCATTGTAACAATGACTTCCTAAAAAATGAACGGACGAGAACCAGAATTTCAGAGAAAATGGATGCTGTGACCCATCTCCCTGGAAGGGTGCAGGGACTGTCATCACAGCTGGGCCCCCTGTCAACTCTGCAGCACTTGGGCTAGGGGTATGTGAGAGCCACCAGACTGGTGCCTGAAGCAAGGGCCAGGGTTGTTCCAGGTGCTTTGGACACAGCATCTCTGATACTCCCGGACTCTTGCCGGGAGATGATGAGGTGCGTTCTGAGATGCGGGAGCCAGGCCTTGGAAATCTGATGCTCCTTGTTTAAGGTGACACACCTGGCAAGTGACCCTGGTGGGATTTGAACCTAATAGCCCACCATTCACACTCACTGCTTCTGTCTGGGTTCATGTGCAGGCTTCAGGTCCAGTCTTTCCTTTCAGAAAGACTGTTCTGAATAAGCTGTTACAACAGGCAACAGCCTCCCTTTGAAATATAGTATTCATAAATGTGTTTACTAGTATTTAAGAACAGCTTGATAAATTTTAGAGTCTCAGTTACCATTCCATTGAAAGTTTGTGATCTACTTGAAAGGAGTTGCATTTACAGATGTATTATTTTCCTAGGGCTGCCATAACAAAGTTCTGCAAATGGGGTGGCTTGAACATCAGGAATTTATCTCATTGTTCTGGACACTAGAAGTTCTAGATCAAGGTGTGGGTTGGTTGCTTCTGAGTCTGTGAGGCAGCATCTGTTCCATGCCTTTCTCCCAGCTTCTGGTGGGTACTTGGCAAGCTTTGACTTTCCTTGGCTTGTGGAAGCGTCACTCCCATCTTTTTTTAAGGACACCAGTCATGTTGGATTAGGGGCCCACCCTACTGCAGAATAATCTCATCTTAACTGATTACATCTGCAGGGACCCTATTTCCAAATAAGGTCACATTCTGAGGTACTGGGGGTTAGGACTTCAGCATAACTTTTTTGGGGGGGGAAACACAATTTAACTCATAACAACAGAGTAGTTATTTAGACGGACACGCACAAGAGTGTGAGGAGATTCAGCCCTTTTCAAGTATCCTCTTCCTAGTGTCTGAGCCACTCCAGGTGGTAAGTAGGCACTGTAGCCTAGTGGGAAGAGTTGTGTAGCAGACAAACCAGGATAGGACTCATGTCTCTGCTACCCGTGAGTTGCATGCCTCGTTTTTCTCATCTATAATGGATTAATAATTCCTACTTTAAAGAAGTTCTCTGAGGCCCTCAATAAATCTTGATTTCTCTTTTTCTTCTTCGCTGAAGCACACGCTCAATTATTATCAAGAAACGTAGACCCTCTGCCTCTGTGTTGCAAGAACTCTAAGTGAATAAAGGTCAAGGAATACTGCAATGCACAGCCTAAAACTTAATCTCTCAGTTCATCAGGCCTTCTGAATTCAGCTGTGATTTTGGACTGAAGAAAACTTAGGCCAATTTTGAAAACCACCCAACAAAAGTCTTCAAAAACCTGCGATCCAATAAGAAGGCCCCGAGAACAGGTGCTGGCATACATGTGACACCATCTCAAATTTGTCATCAGTTCCCAGTATGAGGTCTTCTGCTTCCTGCCTGTATTGGTGACAAGGGGTTTATTGGTCATAATCTTTTAGAAACAGTAGGTCTAAATTATATCAATGTTTATTTAACCCAAGTATAAGGAAATATATATATATATTATATATAATACTATACATGTATATATATAAAATTAATACTTAAATCCTTACATCCCAGATACAGGTAAGAGAATATATCACCTTCTTCGCAATGTTCATCAAAATTCCAGTGAAGAACTTATATTTATCCAGAATTTTCCAAATTGTTTAGATCTTTTTTTTTTTTTTTTTTTTTTTTTTTTGGCTGCTCTGCGCAGCATGTGGGATCTTAGTTCCTTGACCAGGGATCGAACCTGCGCCCCCTGCAGTGGAAGTTCTGAGTCTTAACCACAGTCCCAGAATTGCTTAGATCTTAACCCTAGCTTAAACTAGGTTAATTACCAAAAAAAAGGCTGAGTACTTAGACCACAATTACTTATCCCCTTAAATAATAGGTTTTATTGAATTGGATGTTATCATTATGGCCTCACCTTTCACTGAAGGATCTTCGAAGAGACAGCTTTGTGAAGTCTGTTATGTATGGACATGTTGCTACAGAAACAATGCGTGACAGCTCTCAAGATCTCCACCAAGAAACTCTACTTTAGAAATGTGTTTTAGAACTAAGTATTAGAGAGAAGCTAGAAACGAGTATATTTTCTCAGTAAAGACAGCAAAAATCGCTTCACCGATGGTGTTTTTCTGTTTCGCTTTGGCCTCCAGCAAGCTCAGAGCCAATTCTGCCTCCCATCTACAGCAGTCATATGAGTTCTTATGACCAAAACCTACTTTAAATTATTTTTTTTTCCAAATAGTGACATTATAATTTTGATTTTAAATTAACTGCTCCTGATAATTTTTATTTTTTATTATTTTTTAATTTATTTATTTTATTATTTTATTTATTTATTTTTGGCTGCGTTGGGCCTTTGTTGCTGCACGCGGGCTTTTCTCTAGCTGCGGCGAGTGGAGGCTGCTCTTCGTTGCGGTGTGCGTGCTTCTCATTGCGGTGACTTCTCTTGTTACGGAGCTTGTTGCGGAGCACGGGCTCTAGGCGCGTGGGCTTCAGTAGTTGTGGCTCGTGGGCTCTAGAGCGCAGGCTCAGTAGTTGTGGCGCACGGGCTTAGTTGCTCCGCGGCATGTGGGATCCTCCCGGACCAGGGCTTGAACCCGTGTCCCCTGCATTGGCAGGTGGATTCTTAACCACTGCACCACCAGGGAAGCCCATAACTGCTCCTGATAATTTTTTTAAATTCATATTTAACTCCATCTTTGTGTGTTTTGTATTTGTTTGTGTTAGTTTCCTTTTGCTGTGGTAATGAATGACCACAGCTCAGTGGTTTAAAACAACACAAATATATCCTCTTTGTTTTGGAGGTCAGAATCTAAGATTGTGGTGTTGGCAAGACTCTGCTCCTTTTGCAGGCTTCAGAGGAAATTTTGTTTCCCTGCATTTCTCAGCTTCTAGAGGGTGCCTGCAGTTTTGAGTCCCTGCCCCTTCCTCCATCTTTAAGGCCAGCTGTGTAGCATCTTCAGACCTCTCCCTAACTCTGACCCTGACACTTCTGCTGCCTTCTTTCCCTCATAAAGACCCATGTGATTACATCTGGCCCACCCAGATAATCCAGGATAATCTCCCCATTTTAACATCCTTAACTTCATCGCATCTGCAAAGTCATTTTTACCATGGAAGGTAACATTCACAGGGATTAGAAAGTGGACATTCTTGGGGGACCATTATTCTGCCTACCACACTTTTCTAAATACCTCACCTCTCTTTGTAGAAGAAGGCTCAGTAAATAAGTAGGCATCTCTAAATTAGCAGCTTTGAACCTTCAGATTTTGGGTTGGTGTTTTTAATATTTCAATTTGGAACAATCCCTACAGAGGTACCAGATGACAACAGTGACCATAAGAATTAATTATACACTCTACGTGTCTTGTCAAGGGTAGAACATGGGCTCATTTGCAGTAGAGCTCAATTTTGTGTGATGTACAAGGCCCTTTTTCGTAGAGAGCATTTGGGACTTGACTTGAGGCACGGAAAATCTTTACATAGTGCGCAGTTATAAAGTTACTATATTCTGGGAGCTTGTCATTAACAGTCAGCTTCAGCAGGAGACCTACGTATTATTATTACCAGTAAAGATACTTTGTAAACTGTGTTAACTGTATGAAGTAAACATTGATTTAGATCAAAGTTTCTGATGTTTCCCATTAGTTACTTTGCTTTTAATTCCATATCACTAAGGTGCATAATTTATTATTTCTCACCTTGCAAGCAAAGTCTGCTTGGGGCTGATTCAGATTGTGACTTTTGAATAAATGCACTGTATTGGCTGTTTTTTATTCCAGTGGTTGGATGGTAAAGAAATTGAGCGTTCAGAAAGGATTCAGGCATTACAGGACTTTCCAGTAGTTGAACAACAAATCAGAGAGCAGGAGAAAGCTTACTGCCTCAGACGAGCCAAGGACAAGGAAGAGGCTCAGAGGAAACTGCAGGAGGAGGAAAACGAAGGCGAGAGGGAGGGAAGGCACACAGGCTTTGATGGACGTTGGTACACAGACATCAGTGCTACTCTGTATGTAACTTTTGGTTTTTCTTTTTAAAAATTGTCAATGTCCTTCTGTTTTATTTACTTCTTACTTGTACAGTATGAGTAAAAACAACAAGGCAAAACCAAAAAGCAGAAATAAAAAGCCTTTCATTTCCTATTGTGAAGGCCTGTATGTTACCACAATGCAGGAAAGAACATTGAAAAACCACTAAATACTACTCTATGTAACTTAATAGAGTGTACTTTCTAGTTAACTTGTGGTAAAAAGTTCTCTTCCCAAGGTGTTCACAGTTTCACTTATATTCCAGACAACTGATTTGAAGAATAAATTATGATGTGAATTTTGGGTGAAGACGATGTATGATCATCCCATTGTTTGTGACAATTCTGTGAGACTTGCCTCCCTTAAAGCCTTTTCGAACTAGCAACTTTAATTTGCATCTGAAATTATCTTCAGACAAATCTCTCTAAAAGATGCACAGGAAAGATATAGTAACAGGTGTACTTCGATTTATAAAGTAGGAATATTTTAGAAAAATGCAAATCACATTATTATAAATTGAGTAATTTTGATTACATCATAAGATGTTCTGTTTTGTGAATTATGTAATGAATACATCTTTAATGCGATTAATTGGTCATTTTTACAAGCATGAATTTTTCATGCTTGCTTATTTTAAGGGAATTGCACCTATAGTCAGGTGATTTGATTCCATACAACAAAAGCTTTAAATATTTTGTAACAGAATCTCTTAAGCTTGAGAAAATAATAATTATAAAATATTTCAGATGTACATAAATGTTAAAAAAATAAATAGGCAGCTTAATAATAAATATCAATAGTTTGCATGTTTGCTTTGGATCTTATTTCATTTCATTTCATTTCATTTCACTTCACTTCATTTCATTATTTTTTTTTTTCGGGCGTGCCACACAGCACGCAAAATCTTAGTTCCCTGACCAGGTTTCAGAGCTACACGCCCCGCAGCGGAAGCGCAGAATCTCAACCACTGGACTGCCAGGGATGTCCCTGGATCTTTAATTTTTAAATGAGAAATAAAATATCAATAGAGGAGACGCTCCTTAAGTATTTCTCCCCCACCCCACTCCTCCTTTCATCCTCCATGGTGTCCACCATCCTAAAGTTAGAATGTGTTTGATATAATGTTGATCCCATCCATATTGTAATGTATTTACTACTTGATTATGCCTCCTTAAACAAGAGTAGTTTCATGTTGTTGTTTTTTTTTAGCATGAATATCTTTCTACAGCTTTGCTTTTCATTCAGTATTATGTTTTTGAGATTTATGCATATGAAGACACATAGAACTAGTTCATTCATTCTAACTGTGGAATAAAATTCCATCAAATGAATAAATCACAGTTTATCCCAGAGGTGATATTCAAAATATTTAGCAGCAATTCTTTATTCCTGACCAATCAGAATATGCACCAGCGCCAACAATCTGTGGTTTTCCCTTTCTTGTTTTTTTCAGACAATGGTGCACACATCTCCTTGTGCAAGTATGGAAGTTTCTGTAGTGTATTCAGCAATTGCTACATATTAATTATAAACATCTTTTCGACTTTATATGCGTTGCCCAATTGTTTTTTAAAGTGTACTGATTTTAACTCATATATCAGCAGTATAGGAGAGTTCCTAATCTTTGCCAGTAGTGGATAATGTGATCTCTTAAAACATTGGATAATCAAGTTGGTTGTTAAATAGCATCTAATGTTTTAATTTGAATTTCTAGAATTACGAGTGAGTTTCAGTATCTTAAATGTCTTCTTATATGTTTATTGGCTATTCAGATTTCTTCTATTCAAGACCTCTGCCTATTTTAAATAAGTTGTACTTTTTTTCTTATTAATGTATAGTTCTTTTATAGTCTAGATGCAAATTCTTTAGTCCTTATGAGCTTTGCAAGTGTCTTCTCTCTGTCTGTGACTTGTGTTTAATTTTGATAAGTGCTTGTTTTATAGAATTTAGAAGTCTTAATGTAGTTAAACTTATGTTTATACTTTCTGATCTTGTTTATGAAATTTTTCAATACCCCAGTGTCATATCTGTCTAACTGGAATAACTTCACAGCAGTGTGGGGTAGGGTGCTAATCACTTCCCACACAGGTTTGTTTGTTTGTGCCCCATTGATTAAAGTGCTATTCTTCTCCCGTATTATATACCCTCTTCTCGTGATTCATGGGCCCATTTCTGGGCTCTCTGGACTCCTCCATGGGAGTGCCTCCACATGGTTTCAATCTCTATAAATCTTGATCTTTGGTAGGAAATATTTTCGTGTTTCAAAATTATCTTGGCTCTTCTTGACTCTTTTTTACTCTTCTGTGAGAATTTTAGAATCTGCCATTCAAATTCCCCCCAGATCCCTAGTGTAATTTTGATTGAAATTGCATTTAGTTTACATGTTAATAAGGGGAAGGTTGACATCTTCAGGACATTGATTCTTTCCTTGCTGAACTTTGTAATAGCTCTATTTATTTAGACCTTCTTCTGAATCCTTCAATAAGTTTTTATAATTTTTCTCTATAAGGGTTTTACACCATTTCTTATTAGATTTATTTCTAAGTATCTTGTAGAATGGGATTTTAAAAATAGGCTTTTAGGGCTTCCCTGGTGGCGCAGTGGTTGAAAATCCGCCTGCCGATGCAGGGGACACGGGTTCGTGCCCCGGTCCGGGAAGATTCCACATGCCGCGGAGCGGCTGGGCCCGTGAGCCATGGCCGCTGAGCCTGCGCGTCCGGAGCCTGTGCTCCACAACGGTAGAGGCCACAGCAGTGAGAGGCCCGCGTACCACAAAAAAAAAAAAAAAAAAAAAAGGCTTTTAATTGGGTCTTTCTGATGCATATAGAGACAAATGGTTTCTGTGTACTGATACTGTATTATGCAATCTTGCTGAACTTTTTAAAAAGATGCAACAGTTAGTCTGTAGATTATCCTGTGTTTTCTATGTAGAAAAACCCACTTTTTTAATAAACAGCAACTTAAAATTTTTTTCCAATCCTTCTACCTCTGCTTTTTATTTTTTATGGTGCCTGCTGAGCCTCCAGTACGGGGTAGAATAATAGCAGTAAGAATGGGTACCTGTTATCTTGTTCCTGACTTTTAAATGAATGTTTCCAATTCCTCATCATTAAGTATAATGATTCCTGTGAGGCTTTGGTAGAATTAAGTTAGTTTTCTTTTATTCCAAGTTGATGAACAGCTTTTATCATCATGGATACTGGATTTTTATTGAATGCTTTTTCTGCATCTATTGAGATAATCATGTTTTCCTGTTGTTGTGTTGAATTAACATTAATAGATTTTTAATATTAAACGATCCTTGAATTTCTAGAACAAACTCACTTTGTCCACATATCTTTTTTTCAATTTTTTATTGAAGTATAGCTGATTTACAATGTTGTGTTAGTTTTAGGTGTACAGCAAAGTGATTCAGTTATATATATATTCTTTTTCAAATTCTTTTCCATTATAGCTTATTACAAGATGTTGAATATAGTTCCCTGTGCTACATAGTAGATCCTTGTTGTTTATCTATTTTATATATAGTAGTGTGTATCTGTCTCACAAACTCTTAATTTATCCCTCCCCCGACCTTTCCCCTTTGGTAACCATAAGTTTGTTTTCTGTGTCTGTGAGTTTGTTTCTGTTTGCCAAACAAAACTTTTTTAATGAGAATGAAACCAATTATTTCAGTGACCATTAGCTAAAATACTGTAGAATATTACAGATTCCCTTAATAGATTGTTTTTTTCCTAGTACTGTAAAGAACCATAGCTATGTGGCAAAGCATTTATTTTCAGTAATTTGCTCTATTTTGCTTGTAAAACTGTCTAGTTGCATTTTATAATATGTAAGGTATCTAAGCAGATTTTACTGTGTTCCGTTTATACTATTTAAATTTCATATTCTGGTAGTTTTTGTCCCTCCTTTCAAAAAGCATCTTATTTGAAGGTCAACTAAATGAGCATTTTGTGTCATCTCATTTCAGTAACAACAATAACAAAATCTAACATTTAATGAGTACTTACTATTTGCCATACTTGGTACTAAAGGCTTCCTGTAGATGTTTTCATTTAATGTCATTTTGTAACAGAGCATATTCTAGGGAGAGGTGAGGGGAGAGAGCCTATCCTAATTGTGTACTGTTTGAATGATGTCCTTTTCTCTCTGCTGGAACAGAGTCTCCTGTAAGTAGTGTTGCTGTCTGTCTTGACTAGCGCTGTCTCTCTGGTGCCTGGCACACAGAAAGACACTCAATAAATATTACTTGAATCCATGTTGAATGAATGTTGAATATCATATAATACTTATTTGATGCCATACAGAGACATCATGTAATTCTCTGACAGTCCACAAAGCATGAATAAAAAAGAGAGCAGAGCACCATTGCCATATAAAGCTACAAAATCCAAAGTTATCCGTGAAAAATGGAGTAGTTAGAGGCCATACCATAGGCGATCTCATATATCCCATTGGAGAATTTTAGAGGTAGAGAATCATTAAAGAGCCTGGAAATAATATGATTAAATTTTTTAGAAAGATTCCTCTGGGAGCAGGGTGGAGGATGGAATTGAAGGGTGCAAGACTGGAGGTGGGGTGACGGCTAAGGCCCAGTGGTCCCTGAGTTTGTCAGATCATCAGAACCTCCTGCAAAATATTGTAAAGCAAGGGTCCTGGACCCCACTTCAAATCAACTGGAGAGACTCTGGTGGGAGCCCAGGAATCCGTACTGTGTATAAAGCTCCGCAGGTGACTCACATCGGCCAGGTCTATGAACCCTTGAACCTGATTACTGCAATATTCCTGGTGATAGATGAGGTGGGCCGGCCCCAATGCTGGGGCACCAATTTCGTCCAACTTGGCTCAGATAGGCTCTCTTTCAGACACATTTTGTCATTCAAAGGTAAGACGATAACACACACACAAAATAGAGATATTTAAGGGGCAGCATTCAGGATGAAACTCAGACGTCCATTATTATTAGTTTTAACGTGCCCTGTGTTCTTTTCTAGCCCATCTTCTGAAGAGAGCAAAGACAACGTCCAGGCACCAGAAATACAAGAAGGGGAATGTAAGAAAAAGAAATTAGACAACGTTGAAGATGACCTGGAATTCTGGAATAAGCCCTCTTTGTATACTCCTGAATCTAGATTGGAAACTCTGAGACATATGGAAAAACAACGGAAAGACCAAGAAAAATTAAGGTATTCCATTTTATCCTATCATTGAGAGTGATGGAGTATATTTTCATGATTGTACCTTGTTTTACCCATTATCTGTATTAAATCTGTGTTAGCTATCACACACAGACTTTGCTTTTTCTAATTTCAGCTTTTTGTTGAAGTGTTATCCACTAACCCTTCTTTAGAATGTCATGAATCGTGGCATTTTAGGTAGGGTTTTGTTTCTATGCCCTTAGCTTTTTAACAACTTTAAATGTGTCAAATAAGAGCATGGTCTGGTTTACAGATACTAGTTATCCAGGTTATTCTGTTCAGTGTGCTGTAGTCTACACGATCTAATGGGTTCCTGAGATGTTTTCCTCTTCTGAATGCCCTCTAATTGTCCTGTGTCATGGAGAATAATGTAGTTCATGGAAACATGAACTTAATTGGACCTGAGAACCCAGCTTAAGATCCAGAAAAATGTGAATAAATTTACATTATAAAATAAAGTTAAATGACAGAAAATCTGTATTAAAAGAACAACAGAAAAAAAAAAAAAAGAACAACAGAAATCCAAGACAAAGAATTGCCTGCAGTTCTGTCATTTAAACAGATTTGTCCATCTGATCTTCTAGAGCTTGTCCCTATATGCCTTTTTAAAGTTTTTATATATTTTCAGTAAGTGTTTAAATAAACAGAATTTATGTTCTACATTTTCTTTCATGTTATTCCATGAATCTTTCCTCTTTGCTCCATTTATTTTCCTCCTATCTCTGCCCCTTCATGGTAATAAGAGTTAGCAGGCTTGGGTCCATCCTACCAGAACTTCCTCCACCTGCTGCAATCATATAAATGATTTCTGCAAACGTAGGATTGAGGGTCTTTTCTTAAAAACAAAAGTGGACATATTTTCTGTATTTGTTCTCACTAAATCATCATCAGCACTTTTCTGTAACTTTCTAGATGAGTAGGTAAAGAGTGAACGCATTTTTCAATAGCTGCAAAATATTTCATGGCATGAATGTACCACAGTCAATCCAATCACTCCTCCATTGATGGACATTCCTGATGGTTCCAAGGTTTTGCCACTGCAGATAATGCTGTGATAGACATCCTTTTATGTAGATCCTGTGTACTGGTATTTTTATTTCTATAAAATAGATTCTGTTTGGCATTTTAAAAACTGTAATTTTAACTAAAGTAGAAGATGTATACACAAATGGAGAATTAACAGTTAGCTGAGTAAATCATGCATAAAATAGACTCATTTAAATATTCGTGGCTATTTCATGAAAAGGAGATTTCTCCCCCATTCGAATTATCTGGCAAATCGTCTTGGTCACATTTTCCCTTTACAGATATAGATATAATTACACAGAAATTTGGCTCGATTGTCAGTTCCCAGCAATGGACTTCATCCCAGTGAATTGCTGATGTATTCACAAATACCTGATTAATTTTTCTTAAACTCTTTCGCATATTAATTGCTTTTATATTATCTTTGTTTATTTTTTTCTCTCTCCTGCCCCTTCTTCCCACCTACCCCTAATATTAAGTGAAAAAAAGAAGAAAGTGAAACCACCCAGGGTGCTGATCTCTGAGAATGGGCGAGCCCTGAATGTAAATGAGCCCAAGTAAGTGAGGCTGAGTGGAGACTTAAAGAAGCAGAATGTGTGGTGTTGGTCATACGATGGTTTCAATGACACGTTTGCTCTGCAGAGAATATATCTTACCACTCTTAACAAACTTGATGAGCCTAATAAGAATGTCATTTTGTGTGTATTTGAAAGCAGAACATCATTATGCTTTCAAGTGTGTAATGTTATATTTCATTTTCTTGGCATCCAAAACATGACCTTGACATATGGAAATCTTAGTTATTTCTGTGTCTCCTGAAACTTTGAACCATGTACAGTTTTATGCCTGAAAATTCCAAGTGCATTATTGTTGTGTTTCTTAATTTTTAAAACTCTGCCATGAACAAGCTGGCTGAGGATACTGATAAATCTCCTATACACCTACTTTATACTCTGGAACACATCTGCAAAGCATTCGAGAGCTAAGGAAAGAAATTGATATAAATACCTCAATGGAGTTGATGAGAGAGGAAAAATATTCCAACTGGAAATCCTCATGTATGGTAGTATCTAGCTGTTTTAAAATTTAAAACTAGAAAGCAGGCAGAAAAGGCCTTTTCTAGTCAAAATACAGGTCAAAAGCCTACGAACTCAAATCATGTTGGCTTCATTACTCAAAACCTGTTTACTTTGATCATTTCGTTTGCTGTGCTGTTACCATAATAGAAGAGGTGCTGTCCCAAATCACTCCTAGGCGTCATTCACGTCACCTTCACAGCAGTCTTGTTTGGTAGGCAGTATTTCTTCTTCACAGGTCAAAAACTTGAACTGAGAGGTGAATGACTTGCCCAAGGCCACATAGGTAATAGGTGGTGTGTCTGACTTGCCCATGATAGCCCATTTCTAGTGGTTTCCATGACCAAGTTCATAATCTCACCTCCACCTCACCCCACCACACACACACACACACACACACACACACACACACACACACATTCTTTATCCAGAAGTCATGAATGCAGCACAACACATGATGCTAATCCCTGGGGATACAGAAGTGAATATGACAGATTTCTGCCTTCAAGGAACTTAAAAATCTAGTGGGGAGACTGTCTCTCTTCAGGCTACAGCAGGGCTTGAGGGAGACCCTCTGGGCTCTGCGTGCCCCTAGTGAGACCACAGAAGCTTCTGCAGTCCCATCGTTTTTATATTCCATGTTCATATCATTTCTATATTCAGTCATATCTTTTCAGATCTCAGCCAGCTACTTAACCTAACTGATTTGCCCAGATTGATCATACTTTCCTTCTCCAAACAGGTTCTTCCCTTTGCTTCTGATTCTTTGACGCTACTACCTTCTCATCTTCTTCTGCTTTGCTGGATCCTTTCCGTCTTGTCTCCTGAGTGCTCTGAGGCAAACTCCTCAGCTATCTTCTCTTTCCACATTCACTCTTTCGAGATCTCACCAAATCCCAGGATTTCAACACTCTCCTTCCGTTCCTTACAGCCAGACCCAACCTCTTCCCTGAGCTCAAGACTTGTATATGCAGCTAGCTATCTGCTCTCCTGTGTGGATATAAACTAGGTGTCGTAGGCTTATCGTGGCTAAAGCAGACATCCTCACTTCTATCCCCACAACCATTTACCATCAGGTCCTCGGGGTCCTCCAGCTCAGGAGTGAGCATCCACTGGGTATCAAGACCGAAACCTCGGATTCATCCTCAATTCTTCTCTCCCCCGTGTTATCAGTGAGCTCTTCCTTCAGAATTACCAGAATCCCACCCCTTCTCATTCACTCCATTGCCACCACCTTAGCGGAAGTCAGCCTGCTCTTGCCTGGATGGTTGCAATAGCCTGTTAGATGGCACACACCCCCTCTCTTAAGGAAAATTCCTGGAAAGCACCAAACCACATTTTCTTTACAGAATTAAATCACATGATCTCATCTAGCTGCCAGGGAGGCTGGGGAATGTGGTCTTTACCCTGCAGAGCCATATTCCTCATTAAAATCAGGGACCCTGTTACTATGGATAAAGGGGGAGCAGAGAGTGGGGAGTATCAGTCTCTGCCATAGAAAACCTCCCGGAAATTACCTTTCAAGAGATATACGAAGGGAGAGTTTAAGTTGGTGCCTGGAAAGTGGGGGAATAAGCAGTCAAGGCAGAGGGGAAAGCATATAGAAAAGCCCCAGAGATGAGATCAAGAATGCATGGGTCATTTGAGCACCTGAAGAGGTCCCGCCTGGCGGGAGTGTTGAAAGCAGTGAGAGCGACGGCCACAAGCAGACCTCCTGCTGGCAGCCAAACCTAGGGCTAATGTTACATTCCTCCAAACAACTTAGCCTACGTTCCTTAATATTGCTGGGGAATTGTACTTTGCAGAATGATATGATAAGTGAAATAGTCAAAATAAAATTGACCAGGTAATTCTGAGCAGTACATGGACAGAATGGAAGTTGTGCCTAGGACTCAATCTCGGGGCACAGTTGAAAGACTCAGAGATTTGAAATCCTGCCTCCAAGGCTCACATGACCTCTTTCCCAGCTACGTCAGCTTCTCTGAGCCTGTTTCTTCTTCTATAAAATGGAAGTGATAGATCATGGGCAGCATCTCAGCATTTCCGGGGGCTAGGGAAAGGTCACCAACGAAAGGAGAAGCAAAAAAGGCAAGACTGCTTAAAACTGAAGGAGTGGAATGCTGGATAAGGGCAAGCAAATGCAACATGTAATTCCCCATCAATAATTCCGTGTTTTAGTTTGCTTCCAGCAAACCCGAATGAAATGGAAAAGAAAACTTTAACCACCAGGTGTCTCTGTCTCTGCACGATGCTATTTTTTTTTTTCAATGTAGTTTAGGATTCTCATGTTGAAACAATGTAAACAGGAATAATTTATGAATATGTTGTAGGTTTCTGTTGAAATCTTTAAACTAACAGATTTTATTGACCAGCTACCGAAATTAGTTTGTCGTTGAAGATTATGACATAGTTTTTATCACATTTTCTTTTGATACTGGGATGGGGTTATCTATAAAGTATCACTAAAGACATCCTCTTTTTTCCCCCCCAAATGGATTATTCCTTAGGCTTGACTTCTCTTTGAGAGATGATGAAAAGCATAACCAGATCGTCCTGGACCTGGCTGTATATAGGTAAAGACATTTTATTATGCATTTATTTCGTGGCATTTCTTGCTATTTTCATTCTCAGTCACAGCCCCTTGAGTTCTTAAACATGAACAGCGGCCTCTTTATCACCGGCTGCCGCGTCTTCCCAGGCCACGTCCTACATCCTGACTGGTTTCAGCCCTGCGCTCCCTGCTTGCTTACCCCTCACCCCCGCATCCTGACAGCTGCTCTCCCCCAACCCACCACTGTCCACAGCTGTGACATTCACACCATCAGCCTGTGTCACCTCCCACGCTTCCTTGTTGAAGTCATTTAAAGACACCCGGGCCATCTGCCTCCCTCCTTGAAGATTCCAGGTCCTGGCTCACTTCCTCTATCCTGATGATTTCAGGATCCACGTTCAGGACCTTTCTGCTTCTCCAGCCCTTTCAGACCCACCGATGCCCCAGTACTTTTGTCCTTGTGCCCTCTGCATGTGTCACTCTGCCGTAGGTGTCCTCGTGCCCTTCAGGCCTCCATTCAGATGTCACTTTATTATAGAGGCCTCTCTGCCTCACCATCCAGTACAGACCAGTACCATCCCTGCCTCAGCACGTCCTTCCACCTCTCCCTGCTTTTTTATTTCTACCTGACAAACTCTCAATTTACCTGTATTTTGAAAAATGTGTAGTTGAGGCAGAAACGTCGTTTTGTTTGTCCCTACCTCTTTATGTCTCTAACACCTAAAACAGTGCCTGACACCGGTTAGGAGCTCAATAAGTACAGGAGTAAATGGATGAATGAATGAATGATTACTGATGATGGAATCAATGAACATTTACATTCATGAGTTGTAATAAAGGCATTTCTATTTTTGAGGGATTTTATTACATGCTCTATCTCATTTAATTTCTCAGTAACCCAGTGGCGTGGGAGAGATTGTTATCCTGGAATTACCCAAGCAGGGCGGAGTCTTGTGAAAGTAAACATGGTAATTGGAGAAGCCAGACTGTGAACCCTCAGTCTTAGGTCCAACTTTGTTCCTTTAATTGTGATAAAATACACATAACTTAAAATTCACCATTTCAACCCTTTCAATTGTACAACTCAGTGGCATTCAGTAAATTCACAGTGTTGCGACACCATTACCACTATCTACTTCCAGGAAATTTTCTCACACATAAGGAAACCCCATACCCCTTAGGCAGTCACTCTTCATTTCCCTCCTTCCCCTGGCAACCACTCATCTGCTTTCTGTCTCCATAGGTTTGCCCATTCTGGATATTTCATATAAATGGAATCATATCTGGCCTTTGTGTCTGGCTTCTTTCACTCAGTATAATGTCTTCAGGGTTCATCCATTGTTGTAGCATATTCGTGGCCGAATACTATTCCATTGAACGGAGAGACCACCTTTTTGTTTACCCGCTCACCCACGGGTGGCCACCTGGGTTGTGTCCATCTTTGGCCGGCGTGAATGGGGGCGGCTTTCGGTGCAGCTCCCCCTCCCACACTCAGCTGCGTCTCCCGCGCCTCCAGCAGTCTTTCTGCCACTTGCTGCCAGGCCACCTGCCCTTAAGAAGAGCTGCCTTCCATTCCAGCCCTCCTCCAGCTGACTGGATATTCTCTGTTCCTCCAACTCCCTGAGCTTCCCTTTCTGCTGTTTTCCTGTTAAACATTCCCTTTTTCATCCTTTGAAGGCCTTTCCATTTTTAGGCCTGATTGCTGGCATTCAGTGAAGGTGTACCTCTTTCTCCTTTTAGCTCGATTAGCTAGTTAACATTAATACTCAAATGAAAACTTTCCTCATTTCCCCATGCATGTACCTTTTCAAGGACTGGTGATATTTCTCCTGTCTAAGTAGAAAAAGCCTTCCATTCCCGTGATTCTGTCCAAACTATTACACTGAAATTCCTTGTTATCTTCATTGGCACATGGACGTATGCGTGAAAGTTCATTCATTCATGTATGCTTCCTGCTTCTATTCCTCCAATAGCTGTAGAATACCTACTACATGCCAGGCACTGGGAGACTGTAACCAGCCTGTTCTGAATACAGTCCCTGCTCTCCTGGGTGTACGGCCCAGTGGGGATGGCAGACAGTACATAGGCAGACATCTAATAGGTCATTACAAAAGGAGAAGAACGCCGTACAGGAAAAGGACAGAGTTCAGGGATGGAGAACAATGGTGTGTGTAGTCTGGTGGTTGGCGGTGTAGGGGATGGCTGGGGCAAAAGGGAAAGCCAGAGATGTGAGCACTGAAAACTGAAGGGTAAGATGTAGCGAGCTCTACAAAGGAATGGTAGAAGATTATTTTAGGCAGAGGAAAACAGCACATGCAAAACCCTTGTAGGTCAGGGCAGAGGAACTTTAGGCGGCCCTAAGCACAAAAAAGAATCTGTAGTCCATAGTTAAAGTGGTAGATAATAAACATGAAGTTGTAGGAAAACTTGACTCTACTTTTTATTATTTTAATTTTTCATTAATTGTAACAATGCTTTATTACCACTAGCTATGTATGAGGCATGGTGCATGTGTCGTCTTAGCAATCTTAGGGGATAGGCACTATTTGTATCCTCATTTTACAGGTGAGGAGACAGAGGCTTAGAAATCTTGAGGAATGTGGTCCAGGGTAATAAAGCAGGAAGGGGAAGGTGGAATCAGTCCTCACAAGCCTGTCACCCCTGTATCGTCTTACCTGCCGTAATGTTTGTGATTTTTGAATCATCGCTGCGTTTTCAAATATTTTAACACGTATAAAAATAATCATTTGGCCAAACTTCTTATTTTAACGAGTGATGTGGAGTCTAACCCTTCCCTCTGCTCATGAAGTATAGGAGAACAATTGCCCCCAATCCTGAGGTCACTGCCGTAGAAGGAGAGGGCTGGGCTTGTTGGGCAGGATGTGCATGCAGAGCCAGTCTTCCAGGAGAGGTAGGATGGGGCAGCTGTAGAACAGCTGCAGGGAATCGAGAGCCCTAAGGACGCAGGAGCTTAGTGGATTCAGCATTCCTGGCTATTCAAGTCAGCCTTAGGGGCTTAAAATAAAATATTCACGAAAGAGCATGGCAAGCCATTTTCTGCAAACCTCTGGTGTTTCAGGCCGCAGATATTTTGGGGTACGGGGCAATCAATGCCAAGTGTACTTGTGGGTCTAAAAATGAAATTGATGATATATTGAACTTCCGGCGATCTGGGCATTAATTTAAGATGAATATTCTAAGACCTGTTTAGCATGGAAATTGTAAACTTTCTTCACGTAAAATGGTCCCTTAAGTGGGACTTTGTATTTACACTTCTTTAAATGGTTTTGAAAATGATAAGACTCGGTTGTTGAATTTTGAAGGTACATGGACACCTCTTTAATCGATGTTGATGTACAGCCGACTTATGTGCGAGTGATGGTCAAAGGAAAGGTAAGTGTAACCCCACAGGCTGTTCCCGTTTCAGACGCTCAGCCTTGAATCAAACGAGCTTGCCTCAAAACAGATTTAAGTAATTTTAAAATAGAAAAAGAGAAACCCAGTCAGAGTGCTGTTCTTTGAGACACACGATTTTAAACGACGGGAGTGGTATGCAGCAGGAATGGTTGCTGACCATTATGTGCCTTGATAAAATTTGTATTTTTAACCTGTGTCTGTTTTGTTAGTACTTTTTTCAGAGCTGATAAGATGGTCATGTATGGGTAGCCTATGCTTGAAATTATATTTAAATAATGTACCGGTTTAAAATAATATACCCATTTAAATAATATACCCACTTAAAATTGTCAATGATTTCATTCGCAGCAACTGTAATTTTATCACTTTTGAAATAGTATTTTTTGCTGATTCTGAGCATTCATATCAGTTAGCTTGAAGACATTAAAATGGAAATATGTTGATGTTTTATGACAAGAAGTTTTATCTATAAATCCTTTATCAGCCATGTTCTCATAAATGGACCAGTCACGATTTGTGACTAACTGTTCCTCAGACAATTAATTAAAATTGGTAAAATAGGGCTTCCCTGGTGGCGCAGTGGTTGAGAGTCCGCCTGCCGATGCAGGGGACACGGGTTCGTGCCCCGGTCCGGGAAGATCCCACGTGCCGCGGAGCGGCTGGGCCCGTGAGCCGTGGCCGCTGGGCCTGCGCGTCCGGAGCCTGTGCTCCGCAACGGGGGAGGCCACAGCAGTGGCCTGCGCGTCCGGAGCCTGTGCTCCGCAAAGGGAGAGGCCGCGGCAGTGAGAGGCCCGCGTACAGCAAAAAAAAAAAAAAAAAAAAAAATTGGTAAAATAGTTCATGCATATCAAGCATTGCCCATATTTTACTTTTTTCCTAAGAAGCCTAAGCAGATTTTTTAAATAAATGGTGAATCTTAAATTTGTAATGAAAACACCTCTTAAAGTAACCCCCTCGTGTAATATGCACTCACTCTCCACACTTCCTGTTTGCTTCCAGCCGTTTCAGCTTGTCCTTCCTGCAGAAGTCAAACCTGACAGCAGCTGTGCTAAAAGAGCTCAGACAACAGGGCATCTGGTGGTCTACATGCCCAAGGTAGGTAACCTCATTTGGATCAAGCTCGAGTCTCAAGTTCCTAGAGGAACGTGGCCTACCAGGGCTCCTGATGACCTGTGGCCAAGGTCTTTTTGGCTGAGAGAGCCAGGAAATCCCCTTGGACCAGCTCCGGTAGGCCTACAAAGGCCTGTGAGAAGAGAGAGCTGGAGCCAGGACGCTGTGACTGTTGTAACTCCTCCCACTTGCAGCTGCCTGCCAGCCTTCCTACCTGGCAGACCAGAGTGTGGAGGAGGGGTGCATAAATCACAGGCGCCGTGAGCATGCCCGGCACATGGTAATCAGTACCTTCCCTACCAATAACTTTGAAAGGAGATGTGGTAGGCCTTGGGTCTCTTAAAAAAGTGTGATTGATTTCCCAATATTGAGCTTACTAGATTCGTGACTTTGGGCAAGTTATTAACCTGGTTCTGGGCCTCTTTTTCCTAATATCGCTGTTAAGAAAGATAATATACATAAAATTCATAGCATAGTGAGCACTCAATGAATATTGATGCCATCATTGTCGCTCTTTGTATTATTTTTATGATACGGACTAGATAGTATTTTAAACTAAAACTCTTGTTTGTCTTTTATTTGGGGGGAGAAGTGTCGTATATGTATTTTTTTCAGTTTTTTTTAATTGAAGTATAGTTGATTTACAATATTGCGCTAGTTTCAGGTATACAGCAAAGTGATTTGTTTTTTGTTTTTGGGTTTTTTTTTGCAGATTACATTCCAGTGTAGGTTATCATAAGATAACGAATATAATTCTCTGTGTTTTGTAGTAAATCCCTGCTGCTTATCTATTTTATGGTTAGTAATTTTTATCTGTTAATCACATCCTCCTAATTTGTCCCTCCCCCTCCCTCTTATGCTTAGTAAGTCAGACAGAGAAAGACAATGCTATAAGATATCACTTATATGTAGAATCTAAAAAATAATGCAAATGAATCTGTATACAGAACAGGAACAGACTCACGGACGTAGAGAACAAAACTGTATGTGTACTTTCGATATGGCTGACTTCTAATGACTGGTAGTGTTCCCTCCGCTGACTTTCAGACTCTAACTTTGATCTCAGAGCTGAATGTCTGAGACAGAAGCTGTTTAGAAGCCTGAACAGACTTAAAATGGATAGATGACAACCCTGAGAGAACTTAAGGAAATAAAACTTTAAAAAAAAAAATTCATCTGTCTATATGGAATATTCCGATTCCTCAATACAGGCTCTACGAATGAGTTAGGATGTTTTGTGCTGCAAGCTGCAGAAACCCCAAAGAGAATTGGCTTTAACCGTAAAGAAGTGTTTCAACTCTTGTAACAAGATACGGAAGGTTGGGAGGGCCCAGTCAGGGGAGGGTCAGGCACTTTTTGATATGTTAGCTCTGTACTCAGGTCTGTACTCAGACCTGCTTCCTTCTTGACCTGGGCACTGGCAGTAACTGGGGTGACTTGCTTTCTCGTTCTTACCTTTTGCACAAAAATGGAAAGACAGAGAATCAGAGAAAGACCAGAGAGAGGACCTCTCCCATCACCACGGGATAAAAGCTCCTCTGGACTGATCTGGGTAATTTAGCTGAAGAGGCTAACAAATCTTGAGGAGCTTAACCCTGGACAATGAAGCCAATCTCTGGCCAAAGAGATGGTAGTCCTTTCTTCGTTCCTATTATTTTATGTTTGGTTACTGTTATCTCATCCCGTGAGCTAGGGGTAGGGTCAGCTTTGCCCCAGTCACTCAGGTTTCAAAGGGGAAGAGTAGATAAACCAGTCAACATGGGGTTCTCCTTGTGAGAAAGAAAAGGGACCTGGGGGACACAAAGATTATAAACTTGATTAACCAATAAGGTTTCTATAATGGTTTAATAATCCTTCATTTTCCCAAAGCCAGTTTTGTAACAGATTATGAGTAATCAGTTATGTATTTTTACTCTGAGGCAATAAGACAGCAAATACAATTTGTTGTCAAGCAATAAAACAACAAACACAACTGTAAGAATCACATTGTCCTTGTTGACTACAGCAAATTAAGGAAATGCTTCTACGCCAGTTAGAATATCCTGTAGGGAAATCTAAGCGATAACTCAATGACCTCAGTGTTTCAACAGAGACATTTGAATGATACTGCCATCAGCATTCTTGTTTCTTTTTTTATTTTTGAAATTTCCATTCTAACTGAAAAGCCAAAGATTAAATGGTAACTGCTATTTTCCTAAAAGGAAATCAAGACGTATGATTTGTGTACCTTTTACAGGGTGCCAAGCAGTTGATCAGAAGACCTCTGCTATCTCTGCTTATGAATCTTTTAAATGAATACAACATTCTATTTCCGCTATCCTTTTTGGCTTTATATCCATTTAAATCTTCATGTTAAATACACGTAAAAAGTATAAAAAATGGCTTATTAAAGAAAAGGCAAAAAAAACACAAAAACAACAACAAAAAAAGAAAAGGCATTTTAGAAGTGTTTGGTTGAAGATGAGGTAATTTACATAGAATCATAATGGTTCTTTTTTTTCTTAATAAGAAACTATGCGTAACATTTTTTCCTTTGAGGTATATACTTTTTCAGATTTTAGACTACTGACTAAAAGTAACATGGATGTGAAGCTATCTCTATCATTATTCCTTTTAATTATTAAATTATTAATTATTAATTTATTTACTTTTATCATTTCTTTTATATACCTCTGTCATTATTCCTCCTAAAAGGTAGCTATTTCTTGCCCTGAATTAGTTGTTTTTCACTCATGAGTTAGGTATTTGTAAGACTGTAAAGCTCAAAGAACAAAAGCTTTTTCTTAAAAATTAAATTTAAAAAGTCATCAAAAGTTAAAAAATAAAATTCTAACTTCACTTATACTTACTATTAAAAATATGTGTTACTAAAAGTTCACATCTTCATAATTCCTATTGATTGAAACAATTGAAGTACCGAAGTTTCATCCACTGAGCCGTTTTGTGTGTCTAGGCTTCTGCTACTGTGGAATTGTCCGTGTCTGATACAGCCTCATCCATCAGAACACAGGCACCAGTCCCCTCCACCAGGAAGCCTACACAACCCACTGAACCAACCTTACCCACTGGGGGCAGACACCAAAAACAATGGGAACTACGAACCTGCAGGCTGTGAACAGGAGACTGCAAACACAGTAAGTTAAGCAAAATGAGAAGACAGAGAAATACACAGCAGATGAAGTAGAACAACACAATAAATGAAATTAAAAATTCTCTAGAAGGAATCAATAGCAGAATAACTGAGGCAGAAGAACAGATAAGTGACCTGGAAGATAAAATAGTGGAAATAACTACCGCAGAGCAGACTAAAGAAAAAATAAAGAAAAGAATTGAGTACAGTCTCAGAGAACTCTGGGACAACATTAAACGCACCAGCGCTCAAATTATAGGGGTCCCAGAAGAAGAAGAGAAAAAGAAAGGGACTGAGAAAGTATTTGAAGAGATTATAGTTGGAAACTTCCCTAATATGAGAAAGGAAATAGTCAATCAAGTCCAGGAAGCACAGAGACTCCCATACAGGATAAATCCAAGGAGAAACATGCCCAGACACATATTAATCAAACTATCAAAAATTCAATACAAAGAAAAAACATTGAATGCAGCAAGGGAGAAGCAACTAATAACATACAAGGGAATCCCCATACGGTTAACAGCTGATCTTTCAGCAGAAACTCTGCAAGCCAGAAGGGAGTGGCAGGACATATTCTAAGTGATGAAATGGAAAAACAACCAAAATTACCCAGCAATGATCTCATTCAGATTTGACAGAGAAATTAAAACCTTTACAGACAAGCAAAAGAGAAGAGAATTCAGCACCACCAAACCAGCTTTACAACAAATGCTAAAGGAACTTCCCTAGGCAGGAAACACAAGAGAAGGAAAAGACCTCCAATAACAAACCCAAAACAATTACGAAAATGGTAATATGAACATACATATCAATAATTACCTTAAATGTAAATGGATTAAATGCTCCAACCAAAGGACATACACTGGCTGAAGGGATACAAAAACAAGACCCATATATATGCTGTCTACAAGAGACCCACTCTTGTGTCCTTCGGACCTAGGGACACATACAGACTGAAAGTGAGGGGATGCAAAAAGATATTCCATGCAAATGGAAATCAAAAGAAAACTGGAGTAGCAATACTCATATCAGATAAAATAGACTTTAAAATAAAGAATGTTACAAGAGACAAAGAAAGACACTACGTAATGATCAAGGGATCAATCCAAGAAGAAGATATAACAATTGTAAATATTTATGCACCCAACATAGGTGCACCTCAATACACAAGGCAAATGCTAACAGCCATAAAAGGGGACATCAGCAGTAACACAATCATAGTAGGGGACTTCACACCCCACTTTCACCAATGGAAAAATCATCCAAAATGAAAATAAATAAAGAAACACAAGCTTTAAATGACACATTAAAGAAGATGGGGCTTCCCTGGTGGCACAGTGGTTGAGAGTCCGCCTGCCGATGCAGGGGACACAGGTTCGTGCCCCGGTCCGGGAAGATCCCACATGCCGCGGAGCGGCTGGGCCCGTGAGCCATGGCCGCTGAGCCTGCGCGTCCGGAGCCTGTGCTCCAGTGAGAGGCCCGCATACCACAAAAAAAAATAAAAATAAAAAAAATAAAATAAAAAAAAAGAAGATGGACTTAATTGATACTTATAGGACATTCCATCCACAAACAACAGAATACACTTTCTTCTCAAATGCTCATGGAACATTCTCCAAGATAGATCATATCTTGGGTCACAAATCAAGCCTTGGTAAATTTAAGAAAATTGAAATCATATCAAGTGGCTTTTCCGACCACAACGCTATAAGACTAGATATCAATTGCAGGAAAAAAACTGTAAAAAATACAAACACAGGGATGCTAAACAATACACTACTAAATAACCAAGAGATCACTGAAGAAATCAAAAAGGAAATCAAGCAATACCTAGAAACAAATGGCAAGGAAAACACGACGACCCAAAACCTATGGGATGCAGCAAAAGCAGTTCTAAGAGGGAAGTTTATAGCAATACAATCCTACCTCAAGAAACAAGAAACATCTCAAATAAACAAAGTAAACTTGCACCTAAAGCAATTAGAGAAAGAAGAACAAAAAAACCCCAAAGTTAGCAGAAGGAAAGAAATCATAAAGTTCAGATCAGAAATAAATGAAAAAGAAATGAAGGAAATGATAGCAAAGATAACTAAAACTGAAAGGTGGTTGTTTGAGAAGATAAGCAAAATTGATAAACCATTAGTCAGACTCATCAAGAAAAAAAGGGAAAAGACTCAAATCAATAGAATTTGAAATGAAAAAGGAGAAGTAACAACTGACACTGCAGAAATACAAAGGATCATGAGAGATTACTACAAGCAACTATATGCCAATAAAATAGACAACCTGGAAGAAGTGGACAAATTCTTAGAAAAGCACAACCTTCCGAGACTGAACCAGGAAGCAATAGAAAATATATACCCAATCACAAGCACTGAAATTGAAACTGTGATTAAAAAAATTCCAACAAACAAAAGCCCAAGACCAGATGGCTTCACAGGAGAATTCTATCAAACATTTAGGGAAGAGCTAACACCTATCCTTCTCAAACTCTTCCAAAAGATAGCAGAGGGAGGAACACTCCCAAACTCATTCTACGAGGCCACCATCACCCTGATACCTAAACCAGACAATGATGTGACAAAGAAAGAAAATTGCAGGCCAATATGACTGATGAACATAGATGCAAAAATCCTCAAGAAAATACTAGCAAACAGAATCCAGCAGTGCATTAAAAGGATCATACACCATGATCAAGTGGGGTTTATCCCAGGAATGCAAGGATTCTTCAATATATGCAAATCAATCAATGTGATACACCATATTAACAAATTGAAGGAGAAAAACCATATGATCATCTCAATAGATGCAGAAAAAGCTTTCGACAAAATTCAACACCCATTTATGATAAAAACATGAATTTGGTAAAGGAGCAGGATAAAAAATTAATGCACAGAAATCTCTTGTATTCCTATACACTAATGATGAAAAATCTGAAAGAGAAATTAAGGAAACACTCCCATTTACCATTGCAACAAAAAGAATAAAATGCCTAGGAGTAAACCTACTTAAGGAGACAAAAGACCTGTACGCAGAAAACTATGAGACACTGATGAACGAAATTAAAGATGATACAAACAGATGGAGAGATATACCATGTTCCTGGATCGGAATAATCAACATTAAGAAAATGACTATACTACCCAAAGCAATCTACGATTCAAAGCAGTCTACAGATTCAATGCAATCCCTATCAAACTACCAATGGCATTTTTCACAGAACTAGAACCAAAAATTTCACAATTTGTATGGAAACACAAAAGACCCTGAATAGCTAAAGCAATCTTGAGAAAGAAAAACGGAGCTGGAGGAATCAGGCTCCCAGACTTCAGACAATATTACAAAGATGCAGTAATCAAGAGAGTATGGTACTGGCACAAAAACAGAAATATAGCTCAATGGAACAGGATAGAAATCCCAGAGATAAACCCACGCACAGATGGTCACCTTATCTTTGATGAAGGAGGCAAGCATATACAATGGAAAAAAGACAGCCTCTTGAATAAGTGGTGCTGAGAATACTGGACAGCTACATGTAAAAGAATGAAATTAGAACACTCCGTAACACCATACACAAAAATAAACTCAAAATGGATTAAAGACCTGAATGTAAGGCCAAACACTATCAAACTCTTAGAGGAAAACATAGGCAGAACACTCTATGACATAAATCACAGCAAGATCCCTTTGACCCATCTCCTAGAGAAAGGGAAATAAAACCAAAAATAAACAAATGGGACCTAATGAAACTTAAAAGCTTTTGCACAGCAAAGGAAACCATAAACAAGAGGAAAAGACAACTCTTAGAATGGGAGAAAATAATGCTGGAGAGGGTGTGGAGAAAAGGGAACCCTCTGGCACTGTTGGTGGGAATGTAAGTTGATACAACCACTATGGAGAACAGGATGGAGGTTCCTTAAAAAGCTAAAAATAGAACTACCATATGACCCAACAATCCCACTACTGGGCATATACCCTGAGAAAACCATAATTCAAAAAAAGTCATGTACCACA
>NC_041228.1:8228109-8250095 GCF_002837175.3 Physeter macrocephalus
ACTCAGCCATAAAAAGAAACGAAATTGAGTTATTTGTAGTGAGGTGGATGGACCTAGAGACTGTCATACAGAGTGAAGTAAGTCAGAACGAGAAAAACAAATACCGTATGCTAACACATATATATGGAATCTAAGAAAAGAAAAAAGGTCATGAAGAACCTAGGGGTAGGACAGGAATAAAGACGTAGATGTAGGGAATGGACGTGAGGACATGGGGAGGGGAACCGGTAAGCTGGGATGAAGTGAGAGAGTGGCATGGACATATATACACTACCAAATGTAAAAGAGATAGCTAGTGGGAAGCAGCCGCATAGCACAGGGAGATCAGCTCGGTGCTTTGTGACCGCCTAGAGGGGTGGGATAGGGAGGGTGGGAGGGAGACGCAAGAGGAAGGAGATATGGGGATGTATGTATAGGTATAGCTGTTTCACTTTGTGATATAGCAGAAACTAACACAACATTGTAAAGCAATTATACTCCAATAAAGATGTTAATTAAAAAAATAAAATATAAAAAAATAAAGAAAAAAGAAAAAGAAAATGATATTTGGCAGGAATCAAAGGGAAATTTTAGAAAACTTGGCAAATTCTAAATAGGGTCCAAGAGGACATAGCAAGTGTAAAAGATAGAGAATGGAGACAAGTAAGAATGCAACAAGATGAGGGCAAAGGCAATAGTTAGAGATAAACAGGTGCTGAATGAGGTAAGGAAGAGCAAAATGGAAACTAGCACTGAAATAGCAGAATTAAAGTCTGCAATGGCGATATTAAATAGAAGGAATGACATGGAAAATAAAGCAAATGTGGAAAATAGCTTGAAGACCCTTCTAAAATGTAGCTAAAGGACAAGAGCTAAAAACTATGCAAGATATTATAAATATAGAGGACTTAGATGAAAATCTAATCAAAGAATTAGTTATGGTCACACCAACAAAATCAGAACAATTTTAGAAGTCATAACTTTTTTGAGCTTAAAAACATAAGAATTAGGGCTTCCCTGGTGGTGCAGTGGTTGAGAGTCCGCCTGCCGATGCAGGGGACATGTCAGAATTCCTCCATTACAAGGATAAATATCTTATAACTTTTCAAAAGGTGCAAAGAGGTGTTACCCACAAAGGAAATATTTAAAATTAAAAATCACCACCACCAGCAACAAAAAACATCCTCCTGGCCTCAAAATTCTCTCCAATAAAAAATGTCAAAAGAAAATAGAAAAAAAAAATAGAAGCATAAGAATTAGAATATTCAGATCAAAAGCAATTAACGAGTTCTAAGTAAAATTACCCAAAACAGACCAATGTCAAAATTCCTCCATTACAAGGATAAATATAACTTTTCAAAAGGTGCAAAGAGGTGTTACCCACAAAGGAAATATTTAAAATTAAAAATCACCACCACCAGCAACAAAAAACATCCTCCTGGCCTCAAAATTCTCTCCAATAAAAAATGTCAAAAGAAAATAGAAAAAAAAATAGGAGCATGAAAAGATCATCTCCACATACTGTCACCATCACATCTTTCCTTGCTCAGCCTCTGTGGCCGTCCTGATTCTATGAATGAACTGTCTGTGATCTAACCAAACTCTCCAGATGTGTGTTGGCTCCTATTTCCCCTTGCCTTTGAAGGACTATTTTTCCCCCTCTGACAATTCTCTCTTCTCTCCACTTCTTCACTGAATTTTCCGCTATACATCTTACATTAGAAAACATGCTGTAACATCTCCCTTCTTCAAAATAAAAACATTCCCCTCTACTTACTGCTCTGACCTGCTTCACAGCGAAACTCTTAAAGCAGACATCTATATCTTCTGTTCCAATTATTTTCTCATAATCTCTGAAAGCAACTCCAATTCGGTGCTCACCTCTTCTCCAGGCTCCCCATCACGGAAGCATCTCTTTTTGAGGTCTCCGGTTCTCTCTGCATTACCAAATCCATCAGTCAGCCCCCATCCTCTTCTTTTCTGACCTTTCAGCAGCTTTTTACACCGTTAATCAGTCCCTCCATTTTTAAACACGTGTTCACGTGGCATTAGACACACCGCTTTCATTTGACTCTCTTCTTATGTCAGATGCCCCCTCTCACTGGATGCCCTCTGCCACTGGATGCTTCTTTGCTGATTCCTTCTCCTACCCAGGCCTCTGAAAGTTGGCATGTCCAGTCATTCATTTCTAGGACCCCCTTGTCTTCTGCATTTATACTCATTTCCTACATAATCTCATGACTTTAAATAACATCTCTAGAGCTCCAGCAGCTCCTAGTTGCCAAATAGGTAACTGGGAACAACCACCTCAGTAAAGAAAATTTAGGAAGGTGGACTACGTATTGTAAAGGCATCTTGATAGTGATGAGGTCGTGAGAATTACTGTCCACTGATCCCGAAGGAATGGCTGAGAGGATAAACCATGCTTTCAGTGACCACACAGGGGTGAGAAGAAAAAAGTCAAAGTCCGGAGGCTAGCATGGATGGTAAGCCACCCACACTTTGGGATGTGGCTCTGAAGGACTGTAACCCAGGAGGAAGGTGAATTAGAAGCCAGCCAGGCCTCAGAAAGCCTCACAGCCTGTCTAAATGGCTATCGAAATGGCCCTGATAGTGGGCCTTGAACCTGAGTGAAGGTAATGAGTTCCATCTACACATGCCTGGCAAAACCCAGACATCTAGAAGTTAACATCATCCATGGACTCAAATTGTAGGTAGATAGGTAGGGAGAGAGAGAGAGAGAGAGAGAGAGGGAGGTAGAGAATCTTTTTTCAAATAAGTACCCAGCCCACCGTGAAAATTAAACGAGGTGCTCAGAGAGACTTGAGCGGGATTCCAGTAGAAACCTAGTCGGTATTTTGGAACCTGGTTATACCATGTTCCTACTCTTCCTCCTCAAGGGAAACTTGAGAGTCCCACGGTTGTTGCAGAGACTAAATTGTGAGACGCAGACTCACATTTGAACTGTTAAACACTTCCTAAATTTGCAGCCTCCCAGAAGCAGAAGCTTCCATAGGGAGGTGAGTACAGTGGTTTATTTGGGGAGTATGGGGGTGCTGGTCATGGAGTAGGGAAGGAAAGGCAGTCAAGACAAAGTGTCAGCAGCCCCAGTGGGAAAGCTCTAGGAGACAGTGCAAAACACATGCTTCAGAATAATTCTACCTCAGCGGTGATGGAACTGGGATAGTAGTAACCAACCGCTGAGAATATTTGGTCGATGGCTGTTCCCTGCTGCGGGGTGTGGGAAATGGGGTGATGTGAACTCGCCAGCACTTCTGAACTATCGCTGGCCTAGAACAAACAAGAATAATCGTGAACTTTTTCAGGTACATGGAGGATATTTCCCACTGAGACTATCTCTAGTAAGATTCTAAAAGGATATTTTCTTTTCCTTTAAAACATCATTATCATTCTTGATGTTTGTCCTAACCTAATAAAATATCATTTGCAATCTTAGGCTGTGTGTGTGTATGATCCTCCATGGGGAGCTGTCAAATAAGATTGCACTTTACAAGTATAAAAGAATTTTGAAGGAACCGTTTGATAGTTAGATTTTTTTTGCCTTTTATTTCAAAGCCATGAAGCTGTCTTGTGCAACTGTCAATACTGATTTTACATATACATGTCAGTAATTGCACCTTTAAAATTTTTCCTCAGACAGCTTGGGTATCTTTGGAATCAAAGCCAGTATTCTTATCCTTCTTATTTTTCTGATCAATTTTTCAAAAATTTAAATTTTCTTTGCTACCAATTATGTCTTTATTTGAGATAGAATATACTTCAAAAATGTTTGACTTATCCAGGTATTTTTATCTGTTCAAAGATTTTTAAATAATTTATATATTTTCTAATTGTGGATTAATGACCTTTTTTAAAGAGGAAAAAAAGAGCTTGTTTTCTTTAAAGGAATATTTTTGTTTAATAGGCTCAGTGAATTATGTGCCTTTCTTAGTGAAGTCAATCAGAACAGTTAACAAATCATGAAGTTGTTAAAATGTCAACAGTAAATTTGGGTATAAATACTAACTTCCTCTAATGCCAGAGGGAAATAAAAAAGTCTTGATTGATTCCAAAGTTTTATATTAATAGTATTCCTTTGCAGGAATCTGAGCTTTGCATATTTAACTGTTCAACGCCAGTATTATGGATAATTAACTAATAAATATGAACACCAGAAATATGTAAGAAGGTGGATAATTTACAAGTGCCCCAGTTCTTCTGAAGGTGACTTAAGTATTGCCAGGCAGTCGTCTATGTCATTTGTGGGGCAGGGCCTCACTGCAGGGCACTGTTCAGCCAGTAACCGACACACCTCCCCTCCCCTCCAGGTCAAACAACGGGCTTATGTCAAGACAGGTTGCTATCTAATGGGCTTAGACAGTTTGGAAGTTTTACGAAGAAAGAAAAGTGGAGATGTTTTTAGAAATTACTGATGAGGCATGGGTGAAGACACTAAATGTGTATACTTAAGCAAAATGAGGGTGGAGGAAAAACATGCCTCATCCATAAATAAACTATATGAAAGTTATTAATCAGACGAGGGAATGATTTAGCATGTTCGGCTTGCCACACCATGGAACTAAGGTGGTAGAACTCAGAAATGGAGAACTTTCTGCAAAATTCTGAAAAACTTTAGACAATTAATGAATTATTAATTAATCAATTAAAATATTTATTCAATTTATGAAAGATTTATTAAGTACCTAGTATGAATGAAGCACTGTGCAAATTACTGTGGAAGCGAAAAATAAATGATAGGTCCTGTCTTCTTGTTGAAGCCACTGACTGTCACCACCTCAAACCCAGACCTGCCCTTTTGCCACATTTTCTAAGTCCCAGTTTCAGACAGACTCAGACACTTGTTAAGTAGTTTCTCATTCTTCTGCTTAAACTTGAAATTATGTTACCAACTCAGAGACTACTGTCACAGTCATAGCTGCTAGGATTTTTATGGTTCCCTAAATCTCTCCTCCACTAGTTGGACCCACAGCACCAACAGGGCCCAGCATGCATGAAGCTGCAGCCCACGAAACTCCTGCCTCTTCCCCATTTGTAGACAGAATAGGCAGGAATAAGCATCTCCAGGGGTCTTTCCTCTTAGTTCTAATCTGTTGCCATTCATTCCTTCGTTCGCTCATTCAAATATTCCATGTATTTTAATGAGTACCTACTGTGTGCTGGACACCTATGGTAGGGTCTTGGAAATGCAAAAAAAAAGGAAGATGTGTACTGAATTAGACACCCTAAGGATATCCTTTTGCAGCTTAGGACTGAGGCTGTGATATCTTCCTGCTATGTCACCTTGAACTGAAGACCTAACGAGGGCTTCTCATTCCCCAGTCCCCGTTACATCCCTCACCCACGAGTCCTCGGCTACTGAGACACTGTCATCTTCCTAAAGTATTAGTCTAAAAGTCTATAATCTTATAGAAATAGCTTTAATTATTTTGAATAAGATTTCGAAAAGATTCCAAAAGTTATTATTTTCCTTGGAAGAAGTAGTGAAGGTGGTACAAAAAGAAAACAATGTGATTTATACAACTTAGATTAAAACATGAAAATTGGAAAAGTGTGAGTGGGGAGAACAAACTTATAAATATTTTCTATTTCACAACCCCCAAATATATATATTACGCTTTATTCATGTTAACATTGAATATAAATGTTTTTAGGGAAATTGAGTAGAATTAAATAAAAATAGGTAAATTACAAAGTATTACAGAAAATAAATGCAAACGAAAGTCAGTACAGTTACATGGAATTGAAAAGCATGAGAAAGGAAACATAAAAAGAAAATCTGTAGGAAAGTAATTGATGTTAAATCAGGTACGCTATACAGTTTACAAGAATCTAAAAGACACAGGAAATGTATAAAGAAAAGAATGCATAAAGCTCTATTAGATGAATGCAAGTAAAATTAAAGTAGTTATGACAAAATTAATATCAGAGATGACAAAATTTAAAGCACAAAAGCATTTAATGGAGCAGGATTATTCTATAGTAACAAAAAATAATATAAAATAAAGATCCACTGCCTTGTATTTATTAGATGTACAGTATTTAAGTGTATAAAATATAAGTTCTTGTAAACATAGGGAAAATCAACAGAATCAGCTCTACTGGAAGATTTATGACCAATTTCTGTCTTTGATATGATCAACAAAAAGTAGGACCATTTATTATTTGAATAATATAATCAAGATCATTTTAAAAGTTCATAATAATTGACAAAACTCTATGAAAAGTTCACTTTAATTTCCAAATGAAAAAATTATAGAAATTACATTTAATTACAAGCCAATAGAAATAAAATTGTGTATGAAATAGGGTAAACCAACAAATAAAATTGGAAAATTCAAAATACTGTCCTAAAATGCGATTAAACCACAAAAGGAACCAAAAATATGTATTACTTGGAAAGTTAAAAATGTAAACATTAGCAAGCTATACAGGCTTTAGAATCAAAGATGCTTTACATGCAGCTGCCAACTGAGAAACCAATTTGTAATCGGCATGACTAATCTGAAGTGGTTAAGTGAACCCATGATTTCCTTCTGCAGATCTTTTTGCCTCACAGTCTTTCCTGTCTCAGAAAATCATCATCTCCCCCGCTGGCCAAGTCAAAGAGTAGGAGGCATCCCTGACATATCTCTGATGCTCACAACCTACATCTTGTTGGCGCTTCTGCCCAAATGTACCCTGAATCCAGTCACTTGTCACCATCTCCCTCTTCACTCCTGTCCAAGCCAGTGTCATCTCCCAACCAGACCACCTCTGATGCCCTCTCCCTGTTTTCCCTGATTCTGTTGATTCTTTCTCCATGCGGAAGCCAAAGTGACATTTTAAAAACATAAATCAGTTCATTTTATTCTGCTTAAAGCCCACCAATGGCTTCCCATTGCACTTGGAGTGATATTCACATTTCCTTGTTGTGGCCCTGAAGGCTCCGTACGAGCTAGCATCTGCCTGCATTTCTAGCATCTTCTTCTTCTACTTTCCTCTTCTCATTATGGCCGAGACTCGGCTTTTTTTTCTTTCCTGGAGCACAGTAGCCTCACTTCCCACCACAGAACTTTTGTACTTGCTGTTTTTTTCTTGCTAAGTGCACTCTGCCCCCTTTTTCTTTTCACACCTGTCTCCTTTGTATCACATAGGTGATACAAAGTGCCTCCTTTATAAACAGGCACTTTTCCTGATCATCAGTGCTAACGTGGCCAGCTACACTCCGTCAGTCATCTTTCTCAGTTATATTACCTGGCTTATTGTTATTACAGTATTTATCACTGTAAGAAACGATCTGATTTGTTCAGTTTTGTATGGTTTGTCTTCCCCATCTCAGAGTAAGGTTCATGATCGTAGAGACCTTGATGCATCCAGTGTTTGGAATAATACCTGTCTTCTGGGTACCAAATAAATATTAGTTGAAGAATGAAACCCCAAAACTACTTATCACGGCTTGTGGTTTTTGGATATTTTTCCCAGCCAATCACTTGCTTATTATTTTTAATTCAGTAAGATGAAGTTTTTAGATTTAATTCTAATATGAATTATTTTATTTCTATTTGGATTGTTGCTTCCTATTTCATGTCCATGAAATCTTTAGCTTCATAGATATTCTCTTTTGTTTTATTCTAGGGGCTTTATCATTTTAGCTTTTTTACCTTTAGGTCTATGATCCATTTCAAATTAATTTTTACATAAGATTGGGGGATATTGGTTAATTAGGAAAATATCAGGTTGTCATCTTATTTCACACCTTATACCAGAATAAATTTCATATGGATTAAAGAATTAAATATTATTTTTAAATATTTTAAAAAAGAAATAAAAGTATGCTGTATACCTGAAACTAATATAATATTATAAATCAACTGTACTTCAATAAAAATAAATATGTAAGTGGAGATAAAGATAAATATTTACTTTTATTCTCTGCAGAGATTGGCTAACAATGGCAGAAATCACCAAGGAAAAGCAATAGTTTTGGTTACTTTAACCAAAGTTGTATGTCTAAAACCACCATTCATAAACATTTATTGTTCATTTATACTTCATCCATTTATTCATTCATTGAGCAAATAATTGTTGAGGGCCTGTCATGTACCCAGCACAGAAATTCCTCCTGGGGTTTACATTTTAGTGGCAGGAAAACAGACAATAAACTAACAAACAAGACAATATACAGTTTTTCAAATGCTGACATGTCCCATTGCCGAGGAAAAACACCACAAAAGACCAAAGAAGATATAATATCAATATTACATATAAATTCATGAAAGTGTTTCAGAAAAATACCAAACCCCAATAGAAAAGAGGTAAATCACAGTTACAAAAGAAGCACAAAAAAGTCTATGGTATTAGAGTTCCCTCAGTCTCATGGCCTCCTTGTTTAAATAATTTAACAATACGTAGATAATGTGTTTACAGGACAAAATTCCAAAGTATTAAGTTTACAAGTAAAGGAAACATCCTTTCCATCCCCCTTCCCCAACTATTTGGTTCCCCTTTCCAGAACCGCTACCAGTTTTCTAGCAAAACAATCAATAAAATTCCATGCCTGTGAAGGTTCAACAGTACTCTCATAAAGTGCTAGAGGAAATAGAGGATGATTTAATCTTTTCGAAAATAAAATTGTCAACATATATCAAGCTTAAAAAGTACTTTATGACTTAATAATTCTAATTTTTTACTCTCTCCTAATAAAATGGATATATGATACCAATTTATGTATACAGGTAGACACCATAGTATAATTATGAGACATTGTAAACCATCTAAATATCTAAAATCAGTCCATTAAATGTGTGTAATTATACAATTATTATCTCTCACCTATAGATCAAAGTATATCATTTTAGTGATGATGGAGGATGTTTCATCAGTGCAGTGACCATGCTTTTCTAGTTCACCATAGCATCATAGCTCCTGGTCCAGTTCCTGGGATGTTATAGGCATCCCATAAAAGTGGGTTGTATACATGAATTGCATCCAGAAAGGCTAGAAGCCGTGGGATCAGCTAAAACTGTTTTCAAAACTTGCCTGATCCTAAGAATCACCTGGAGAGAGTTTGTTCAAAACACTAGATTCCCAGGCCACTATCTGCATAGTCTAATTAGGTGGTGTGGAAATGGGTATTTTAACAAGCACCCCGCAGTTTGAGAACATGGAGTAAATCAGTAAGTGTCTTATGGAAAATCAGGAAACACTTAAGTATTGAAAATTATGTATACAGGAAATTTACGCGGGAATTTATAGGAGGAATTCAGGAAATGTACTGCATAGGTAGCAGAAGATCTGAGATGCCAAAGAAGGGAGAGTAAGACCACCTTGAAATTTGTAACATTACAGGCCACCACCACTCCCAGGACAGAGGGAGGAGGTGATGTTGGCAGAAACCATGCCCTAGGGTCCCCTGGAAGAAGCCAGACCTGCAGCAGGCGCCTTGGGCAGCCACAGGGTGTAGACTCTGCCGCTGCTGGAGAAGTTGCTCACGTGAATAGAGATCATGGGAGAAGCACCCAAAGTCTCTTTCTTGGTCCCCCTGCTTCCCTCCAGTGCTTCCCATTGGCCAAGCCCAGCTGGAAGCCAGATGACGTGGGAAGCTGGATAACGAAGCCTGCAGGGTTGCATCTCCCTGTAACAAACAGAGCAGGGCCAGAAATGGATAGGACGACAAACAGGCTCAGAACCTGTGTTGTGAGTTTGGACACCGTGGCACACCCTCATTAAACTACTGAAGAGGCCTGGACTGAAGAGGGTAAAAGCCAATTCATAAATCTTGAATCTATTTAAGCAGAATCTCCCTTTAATTTTCATGTTAACATTCATGTCCCTCCATTCTGGGGCAGCTGTGGGTAATGGATTTTGCTTCATGCAAATGTCCCCTTTGACGAGGATGTATAGGTACTCGGTGATCTTGAATGCAGAGTCCAAAACCTACCTCATGAGAGCCAGTGGGCAGCTAGAGAAATATGCCTATATCTGGAGTCTGTAGGTGAATGAAAGCCCCAAAGAACAGCTAAATTAGCCAACAGTTTACGAGTGTTCTTACAATCAGTTTGCTGGCCATTACACACATTTAGACAGTTTCCTAACAGGATTGTATGTCATTAGTATTTTCAGAGTAGAGTTGGGGTGGGGCGGAACTTGACTGTAATAGTTGAAAAAGAGATAAAATTATATTTTTATCTAGTGAGGAAAGAGACATTTTCAAAAGCCGTCACTCCCCTGGACTTGGTATTTTTGTTAACATCACGCACTTTGGCTAATGAAAATAGGAAGTGCGTTTAGAATGTTGCTCTTTCAGCTGAGATGAATACCTCTGTCACTTAAAAAAAATACTGCAAAAGTCCCCATCACCTCTTGTGCAAAGTCCAAACACCTTAAAGTCTCCCAAGATCTGACCTCTGCCTAGTTCTTCAGCCTTATTTCTAGCTATTATCTGCCTAATATTCGGTGCTCGTTTATGTGGTCATTTACCTTCCAGTCTTTGTTTATGCTTTTCTCTCTCTCTGGAATATGTTCTTAATTCCTTATATAATCTTCATCTCATAATCTCCATCTTCTGGCAAATTCCCACTTATTCTTTAAAATTCACATCAAATAGCACATCCTTAGTACGTCTTCTTTGATCACTGCTCCCCACGCTGCCCAGTCTGACTCCCTCACTTGGGCTTCTGTAGAGTCTGTGCATATTTCTATCAATTGCACTTTCTTAGTGTATTTTAATTGCTTTTGTGTCTTTATTCCTCATGAGATGATCAGGGATAATTTTTATTTTTTAAAATTTATTTATTTATTTATTTCTTTTTTGGCTGCATTGTGTCTTCGTTTCTGTGCGAGGGCTTTCTCCAGTTGCGGGGAGCGGGGCCACTCTTCATCGCGGTGCGCGGGCCTCTCACTGTCGCGGCCTCTCCCGTTGCGGGGCACAGGCTCCGGACGCGCAGCCTCAGCGGCCATGGCTCACGGGCCCAGCCGCTCCGCGGCACGTGGGATCTTCCCGGACCGGGGCACGAACCCGTGTCCCCTGCACTGGCAGGCGGACTCTTAACCACTGTGCCACCAGGGAAGCCCAGGGATAATTTTTAAATCTATCCTTCCATATCTATTGCTCAGTGCTATGCTTGGTGCATAATAGATACTCAGTAAATATTTCTTTGAGAAGATTGAATGAAGGTAATTGTTGAAACTGTGATACAAAATGAAAATATAAGAGAAAGAGAAATTTACTTCACATTCTCCTGAATACTATTATTTAAGAAGCCAGGGAGGCTTCCCTGGTGGCGCAGTGGTTGAGAGTCCGCCTGCCGATGCGGGGGACACGGGTTCGCGCCCCGGTCCAGGAAGATCCCACGTGCCGCGGAGCGGCTGGAAAAAAAAAAAAAAAAAGAAGCCAGGGGAAATTCACAAGAAAAAGTTAAAAGGTCAGTTGTTTACATTTTCTTTTGTAACAAATATCTTCCATTATATTCCATTTTCTTTGTCCATTCACTCTTGCAACTTCCCACTAGCAAGTCTTCATCTGAAATGGGAGGATTGTTTACATATTCTTATTTAACTTCATGTAAATAACTATTAAGCTAAACCGTAGAAAATCACTGTTTTCTAGGTCAAAAATAGTCAGGGGGCTTCCCTGCTGGTCAGTGGTTAAGAATCCTCCTGCCAATGCAGGGGACACAGGTTCGAGCCCTGGTCTGGGAAGATCCCACATGCCGCGGAGCAACTAAGCCCATGAGCCACAGCTACTGAGCCTGCGCTCTAGAGCCCGCGAGCCACAGCTACTGAGCCCGCGCACCTAGAGCCCGTGCTCTGCAACAAGAGAAGCCACCGCAATGAGAAGCCCGCGCACCTCGATGAAGAGTATCCCCTGCTCGCCCCAACTAGAGAAAGTCCGCGCGCAGCAACAGAGACCCAACGCAGCCAAAAATTAAAAAATAAATAATAAAAATAAATTAATTATAAAAAAAATTTTTTTAAACCTATAAAAAATAGTCAGATGTTGGTAATTTCTATGGTTCAACCTAAATATAAGGATTAGGAGGTAGGTCTGTCTCCCTCACGTCTGTTTACTGTATTTTGACACAGCTCACCTAGGTAGTCTGGATTTCTTGGCATTGGTAACTTTTATGGTTGGTAAAGCAGCCACGTACATCTTAAGGTAAATGTAGATGGTCTCAGTGTAGGCTGCTACCCCAGGGAGGTAAAGGGACTCCATCCCACCGTGCTATTTAAACCAAAGCTGGAAAACCAGCTGTCACGAAAGCCTTTGAAGGTTCATTTGCTTTCTGAACTAAAGGGGACTCAGTTCCTACCTCCATGTTCACTCCCAACTTTCAACTGCATGAATCTATGCGTTAAAATAGCCTAATATTATTAAAATGTTAATTTGTACCTTTGTGCCTATCCCACAATTGAATTTTCAAGTAGTTGATACATTTCCCTCTATGGATTCAGGAAACCATTTGCTCCACTTTGTCTAATTTATTAAACATATTTTGGCCCTTACACCTTTTCCATTAGTCATCCCTAAGCACCCTTCGTACAAATGAATAGGAAGTTTGATGTTAATGCGCATCGTTTGCTAGAGGAAGAGTAGCACACTGGGCTGCAGGTCTAGAGGGAAACCACATGTTACAATTTCAGTACCTTGGAATTCTGAACTTTGGTCCTCTACTTGGGAAAATTAGATCTCTTATCAGAAGAGTTTTTCCTGCTATTCAACTAAATATCGTTAAGATGAATTTTGGTGTCAGTATGAATGCTGGTGTTAATACTTTTCTTACTGCTGATTTCTTAATTCCCCCTAACTTTTAAACTTAAAAGAACATTTGAAACTAAATGAGCTGAAAATATCTTTTAAAAATAAGCAACACATTGAGATTCTGGTACATAGCAAATTCCTGGTGAAGAAAAGTTCCAAATTTGCGATTCTATTTGCATTTCCATAAACACAGAGAATCTTTGTCTGAGCTTATTATGGGACAAATAACAGTGTTAGAGAGATGGGGTGTTGTAAGACTCTAATTATGCATGTGCTCCCATTCTGATTAGCGCATTTATAGCATGAAGCAGTACCAAACTTGTGCTTTGGGCTCAAAAGCTTTTTTTCTTAAAGGTGACATCTTCGTGAATTTTAAGTGACATTGGTCTCATTAACGTAATTAAAATATTAAAAATAAAAAAGGTCTCAGATGCCACTGCTCCCCAGGAAGCAGACCCTGGGATGGAGATGCGCTTGCAGAACATTTGCTGGGGAGCAGCCTAGGGATCCACACGTGTGGGAGGGGGAGGACGCAGGACTGGGAAAGGAGAGAAGCTGAGCTGCGATGCTGGCCTGACGAGGCCCCAGCCACTGCCTGCCCAAGCTCTGTGGCTCCCGTGGTCCTTTAGATAAGTCGTCCTGGGTGGGGCTAAGGGAGCAGCCGACACCCCACATTGATCAGAGAGATTGAAACACAGGCTCCGGGTTCTCACGTTCAGTTCCAGGTCCCAGGCATGTCAAGGAAAGAGCAGGGAGTCCCAGCACTGAAAAGGCCACGTGGTCAAGGACCTCGGATAAATTAGGGGTAACTGGTATGGATGGATGACCTTCACTCCCGACTCAGAGTTGGGCGGCGCACGCCTAGGTTTGGGGCTCACTCTGGTCACGTTCCCACGTCCCTGGCTTGGTCGGTAGAAATGAAAGTTACCTAAGAATGAAGTAAAATGAGAACTTTAGCGTCTCGGTGACGCCAACAGCATTACGAGTTGCTCTGGGGCCCCGGGTCGGACAGCCCGAAACGTTTCCATCGTTGCAGAAAATTCTCCTGGGCAGCACTGCTCCCCGACGCCCTGCCGCCATGCCTCTCGGAGGGAGGTCCCGCTGGCCCCACTCACCCCCGAGACACCCCAGGAGGAAGGCGCCAGCTTTCATCACCCCGGCGCCTACAGCCACTCTCCGCTCCCTCAATTGCAAGACATCTCTGTTTAGTCTCCTCAACTCTGTCTTTCCTTGCCCTCATATTTGACATTGATGTGGCTTAATAAACCAGAACTGGCCTCGATAGAAACTGAAAAGCATTTCCATTTCTTTATGGATAGGCCAGGAACATGGGGGAAATTTTTGTATCCATCACACTAGTTCAATTAGAGAAAAGAAAAAAAAAAAAAAAACAAGTTAAGTTTTCACTTTAAAATAGTGTAAACATAAATCAATCAATTAATTAAATTAAATAGTGTAAACATTCCTACCCTGGCACATGAACCTCCAAAAATGTAACATCATGGGCCAGCAAGAAATGAATGGAAAACAGTAAAATTGGCGTGAAATAGACTTTAAAACATAGCAAATACATCATTTTGGAATTAGCTGCCTCCAAAGCAAACCTCATTTGCTGATGGTAAAAACATGCTTCACTGAGCGATCCTTTCCATGAGTCACCTCCTCTAATTATCCAGTGAACACTGCATTGGTGGCTTCCATTGCTCGCTCTTCACCGTGGTTTCCTTCTACATGTTTTTGTTATGCAGAATATACCTTTTAAAAAATGTTTCTGAACAAACTCTTCCAGCCTTGAAACTCCCTGCGTTTGGTACACGCGGCATTTGTTGTTGTCGTTTTTTTCTCTTCTGGAGTCTCAGCAAAAGTCTGGCCATCACACAAACCACTGGTGATGCTTAAAGGTATTTTCCCTAGTCGAGTGTTCAATACATAATTGAAAGGGTGGTGTTTAAGCAGATCCTTCCTTGCTGCATTGCACATAGGCCCTCCCATGAGGTCTGTGGGAAGGGACTGAACTAAATCGCACATACACACACAGATTGAATTTTTATAAAATATGATGGAAAAATATACAACTGCACTCTCTAAAAAAACGGATGCTTGTACCACCACATAGGAGACGCATTGCCATCAAGGGCAATAAGAACACTCACCTCCCCAGATTTGATGCTACAGTCCCCCAGACAAGGATGCCTTGCTTCATTTGCTAAGTCACCGTCCGTGGATTGACGCACACATGTGATAAACAATGGGCTAGGCTTTCTGGGGTTCTGACCAATGGCATCACTACTCTTGCGCTTTGAGGCCATTATGTAAACGAAGGGTTACCTGAACCCGAGCACAGTTGATCCGATAACCAAGGCAGCTACTAAGTGACTAAGGAACTGGTGGGATACGCTGGACAAAGGGATGATTCACAGCACATTCTGGGCAGGGCGGAGCAGGGTGGTGCAAGAGTTCATCCTGCTGCTCAGAATGGCCCACAGTTTTAAACATATGAATTGTTTATTTCTGGAATTTCCATTTAATATTTTCAGACTGTTGACCGTGGGTAACTGAAACGGAGGAAAGAGAAGCCTTAAAGTGCTTCCTTTAATTGAAAAGGTGAAAGTTCCTGACTTAATAAGGAAAGAAAAAAAAATCATATGCTGAGGTTACTAAGATCTGCGGTATGAACGAATCTTCTACCCGTGAAATCGTGAGGAAGGAAAAAGAAATTCATGCTGGTTTTGCTGCCGTACCTCAAATTACAAAAATTATGGCCACAGTGAGTGATAGGTGCTTAATTAAGATGGAAAAGGTATTAAATCTGAACAAATTTGTAACATGTATTACGGTATATGCTAAAATTGTTCTATTACTAGTTATTCTTTTTAGTATTTTACTGTGCCTAATTTATAAATTAAACTTCATCACAGGTATGTATGTAAAGGAAAAAACATACTATATACAGGGTTTGGTACTATGTGTGGTTTCAGGCATGCACTGGGGGTCTTAGAACGCATCCCCATGGATACAGGGGGACTATTGGAGCTTTCTCATGCCCCATATAGGGGCTTAAAGTCAGACTCTTTCATGGAATATGTAGTGGAAATTAAAATGTTTTAGCATTTAAAAAATATATAGTGTATATTTTTGAAGATGTATCAGAGAGAATGTATCACTAACTACGTACTGTGTTTTTGTTTTAGGTGGGCGAAGTAATCACAGGCTGTCAAGGAACATCAACGCCAGTGAAAAGCACGCCGGGCAGCAGCAGGGAGCAGACAAACAAAAGGTGCCGTCCCCTCAGCCCGTCTTCACTTTGCTTAGAGTTCTCTTCCTTGTCATTTGGTGGCTCGAATGCACCTTCCAAATAGGTACAGTGACTGGAAGTTTAGAAAGGAGTCATACCGTGAACATTAATGTTTATTCCCCAAACTTAGACTCTTGGTTTGTAGGGCTCAGAAACAGATCTGTGCATGTTTAGGTTCCACCTTCTGGTGACGGTAATAAAGGTGGCAATATCCACACCAACGACAGCTACATTTCCCGGGCACTTGCTTTGTATCGGGCGCCATTCCGGGTGCTTTACCCACAGTAACGCATTTAATCCTCGCCATTTTTACCCTCAGTTTACAGACGAGGCAAATGAGGGAGGGAGGAGGTTGGAATGTCCGGAGGTCACGTAGCTGTGACCTGTTGGGGCGACTCTGCTGAGCCCTGTTCATAACGCTGCTCACACCGCCTCCCTTTTACGACCCAGGTGTCATGTCATAGATTCCAAAACTCTCAGGGCTGCAAGGACCAAGAGGCCCCGTGTGTGCCCTCCTGTCAGTCATAGGTCACCTTCCAGCCTTGGCTTAAGCTTCCTTCTCAACAGGATCCTCACCCTCTCCAGAGAATATTCATGGCATTCTCAATATTCCCCCAGTGTCTGAAAGCTTCTCTTTGATTCCTAACTGAAGGTTCTAGCTCTGCCCTCAGAGACACCCCAGAACAAAGCCCACCTCCCACAAGCAGTGACAATCCTTAGAGTATTTCAGACAAAGCTCTCATTGTTTCTCAATTCTTCCTTAGAATGAACATCCCAGCTCTTTCAACCTTCCTTCTCCTTGCCATAATTTCCAGACTCGTACCATCCAGATGGCAAAATCTATTTTGGACCAAGGCAAACTATCTTTGAGATACAAATGTGTATGCTAGAATTATCACTATAAAAATACCTGAACAAGAACTATATTTACGTCTTGCATAATACAAGCAGTCAGGCATTCGTATATATTCAAAGACAGCTGTCAAATGTTGTAGAGATTTTCAAACACGGGGTTTGTTTCAACAACAGGTATGGAGTTGAATTCCTTCTGCAAAGCGGATTGCTGTTTTTAACCTTGGAAAGCCACTCTCATGTTTCCCAGCTTAGTGATTTCCTTTTCAGATACATGTGTAATTTACAGAGAGTCAAGGGTATCAGGACCACCATGAATCTTCACGGTCATAATTAGCCCCCAGCGGCATCCACACATGTAAAGAGTTTGAATCTAATTTATGAGGGATCGCAGGCATTGGAAACCAGGTCATTGCCAACGTTTGGAGCTGGTTTTCAAGACTCCAGGAAAACCGTCATTACTGTGATTTCACTTGATTAGCGATATCCTGGCACAATTCGTCATGATAGGACCTCCTGCAGTATTTTCACAAAGCCTTTCTTTTTCATTTTCATTACTGAGAAAGGATCACCTCACGACCGTTCATAATCCATCGATGGGAAGGTTGTTTGTGGTGCTCCTTAATCATTGACGAACTTCCTTACCCACGTTATCTCAGCTTCCGGCTGGGCAACCCATTAACCAAACAGCCGCCTATAAATGCTGCACCTGGGAACGAGGTCAGGCAGGTTGTTGGCTTGGGGAAAGGACTACAGAGGCAGCGGTACACTGGGGGCAGGGAGGTCGGGAGAGGCCCCTCAACCCTCTCGTAGCCCGAGTGGTCCTTTCCTCATGCTGTGGAGACAGAGTGAATAGAGGGAGAAGATAAAGGGAAGGAGAGTTACGTTCATTGGGACCAGACGGGGTCATGTTGGGGGGAAGGTAGCTGACCCAATGAACTCTTGTGGTCCTGTGACACTGTACGATGAAGGAAAACACACAACTTCCTCAAAAATGGACTTACTGAGTACTGAGTGCCTACCCTGTGCTATATGATGCTATGCGTTATCTTTACTCTTCAAAATAACTGCAGTATAAACCCTCGTACCCACTGAGGTTCAAAGAGACTGAGCAATTTGTCCAGGATCGCAAAGTTGTTACGTGAGTGGTGGAGCCAGAACTATAAAACGTAGCCCATTCTTGGGCTTGCCTTCTTACTCTCCTCATGGTGTCTTTTTGAAAAATTAGACTTTCTTCTTTAGAGCAGTCTTATTCGGTTCACAGCGAAATCAAGTGGAAGGCACAGATTTCCCGTATACTCCCTGCCCCAGCTCAGGCGCAGCCTCCTTCATTATCCACATCCCGCGTCAGAGTGCAACATTTGTTACAACTGATGAACCTGCATGCATGCATCGTTAGCACCCCAATCCATAATCTGCGTTAGGGCTCAGTCTTGGTGTTGTGCATTCTGTGGGTTTGGGCAGATGTATAATGACATGTATCCACTACTAGAGTGTCATACAGAGTAGTTCCACTGCCCTGAAAATCCTCTGTGCTCCACCTATCCGTCCCGCTCTCCCCACTCGCAGCCCCTGGCAACTATTAGTCTTTTTACTGTCACCATAATTTTGTCTTTTCCAAAGTGTTATGTAATTGGAATTATGCAGTACGTAGCCTTTTCAGATTGGCTTCTCTTCCTTAGTTATATGCATTTAAGGTTCCTCCATGTCTTTTCATGGCTTGCTAGCTCATTTCTTTTTAACGCTGAATAATATTCCGTCGTCTGGATGGACCACAGTTTAATTTATCCGTTCACCTACTGAAGGGCATCTTAGCTGCTCCAGTTGTTTGCCAATTATGAATAATGCTGCTATAAACATCCTGTGCAGGTTTTTATGTGGACATAAAGTTTCAACTCCTTTGGGTAAATGCCAAGAAGCACAATTGCTGGATCGTATGCTAAGAGTATGTTTAGTTATCGAAGGAACCGCCGAACTGTCCTCTGAAGTGGCTGCGCCACTTTGCGTCCCCCCCCAGTAATGTATGAGGGTTCCTGTCGCTCCACGTCCTCGCCAGCGTTTGGTGCTGTCAGTGTTCCGATTTGGACCATTCTAAGTAGGTGTGTGGTGGTATCTCATTGTTGTTTTAACTCCCATTTCCCTGATGATATATGGCAAAGAATGATGGCTTTCTTTCTTCCCAAGCCTGTATCTTTTCTTTTTCGCGCATGATTGCATAGGGAAAAAATCCAGTACAATGTTGAAAAGAGGGTGATAGCAGGCATCTTTGTCTTATTGCCAATTCCAGATGGAAAGTTTTCAGCATTTTACTCTCAAGTCTGAAACATTTTATCTAAACGTAAGTGTAGTGGTTTTATAATTCATGCTTTCCTAGTCACTATCTGAAATTTTTATGTCTCTATTTCTGTTCTCGTTGCTTCTGCTGATTCTTATGCAGAGCACCCGTTTACTTGAGTGCTCGTTTACTTTTTCCTGTGATCTGCTGCCTTGCTGGGGGCTTCTCAGAGGTCCAGGAGGTGCTCTGCCAGGGAGCATTGATGTGTGCTTTGGGGCAGACCCTAAAAGACACTGCTAGTTTAGAACCAGTTCAGCCTAAGTTCAAGATTGAGGGTTTGTTGTTGTTTTTTTAGCTGCTATAAACCCATGGAAGTGCCAGCCTGTGGTGACAACTCAGCCCTCTTCTGTCCCACTGGGGCACCTCCCCTCACAGCCCCCTGGGGAGGCGGGCAGAGCAGGTTTACCTCTCATTCACTCGTACAAGAGGGGGAAGCCCTTTGGGACTGCACCCTTACTGGGGAGAGGGCATCCTGTTGGACTGCCCGCCTGGCATGCTCAGGGCCTGGCCCTCTGTCCCCAGACTCTGTACATCCAGCAAGACCAAAGCCTGACTTTAGGGGCTCACCGAAGGCCCTCAGGGCAAAGGTGGTCTCAGGACTCCATTCCCCTTTCTGGGTTCCTCCTTTCACTGAATTCTGACCTTGTGGATCCTAATTATCTTACCACATCTTTCACGATCTCGGTAAAGTTTTTAGTGGGTAGTAGGAGTCTTTGGTCCAAATAATCTAGCCCAACAGATTATCATTTCTTTACGTTCTTTAATAGAAGGAGTCAATCGCTGACGTATTTTACGCCTACTGCCTACCGATTTTAGACATTTTCTTTTTTCTTGCTTTCTTCCATGGAAATAAAGTTATTCATTCCATCTTCCAGCTATTCTTACTAGGCGCCAGAGGTTCTGGTCTGACAGCCAGGTGGCGGGTAAAACCAGCAATGGGCATCCGTCACTTTAGGCCTGTGACATAGGGACGGGAAGCAGCCAGGGAGAAAAGCCCCTCTCCTCTCTCTTTTGGGAATGAGTGTGGTCCTCAGGTGCCTCAGGCCCAGAGATTCATGAGTCACTGAGGCCCTGCAGGCAAACTATTCCTCACAGCATCTGAAGCAGGGGCTCTGCAGGTAACTGTATGCATACTAGCTAAGCTCATAGTTTTATTACTGAGATCCAGAAATTATGACCCAAGAGATATGCCTACAATTGAGATGGGCTGCTTTTCCTCAAAGTCAAGGACAATATAATTATAACAGATGAATTTAGATATTTACTTAATTAAGCCATAGATATCATAGTCTTTTAATAAGAACAGACTAATTAAAAAGTACACTATAGTTAATAGTGACTGTAATGCGAGTCTTTGAAAACTGTAACTTCTCAACACTGTTTGTAGCGTACAGTCTGGGACTTCAGAAAACGCCCTTTTATAGTCTTTGTGTACTTTGTATTTTTCGTCAGCATGTCCAGGAGTATTAGTCAAAATACTAAGGAATCAAAAAGTCAAATCTTTCAGGGGCTGCACAGATTACAGGAAAGAGGGGGAGGGCTGTAAGAACAGCAGAGTTTACACTTCCCAAAGAAAATCGGACCTCCTTCCCCCACCAGATTGTGTCTGCTGCACGAGTTTGGTCTGAGGACCTGAGTTTGGAGCTCCTGGATTAGACTGACTGTGAGATTGCTTAGGTCAGAGATAATTTCTTATTTAATTTCGTTAATCCACAATAATAACTTTTTTTCATTTATTCAACAACTATTTATTCGGTAAAGCTATACGCCAAAGATACCAGATGAAAAAGACAGCACCTTTGCTTCAAAGATGTCAGTCTTATAGGGAGAACAGGTCGGTCATGAGACAATTACATGACGATATGATAACTTTTCTATTGAGCACAGCACTGCACTCCTAGATGTTACCAGGAACCTTGTCTGTTTGCACAGACCATGCTACTTCTGGTGTCTAGCACAGCAACTAGAATACAGTAGGCGTTTAAGGTATATCTGTTGAATAACTGAATGGATGAATGGTGCGGTGATTCCAAAATAATTTCTAAATCATCAATATCCCTGGGGGAACTTTATATAAATACAGATTACTGGGTCCAACTCCAGGCCTACGGAATGGAAATTGCCAGAAAAGCAGCCCTGTGACTGTATCATCTAGAGTTTCCTCTATGACGGTGATAAGGGGACTCAGTGGCCAGCAGAGCTGCTTCCTGGGTCCGTTTCACTCCAGCTTTCGCTGGAAGGACGGAGTGCCGTCGGAGGAGCGGGTCCTTGTGGGAGGGGAAGCTGTGGGCTAAGCGTGGCGCGCATCTGAACTTGTAGTGCAGGCGGGGTGGTCTGAAGCAGCAGGGTCCAGGAGCCTGAGTAGCTCCATTCAGGAGTGAGGACTGCCTGGTGTGCTTCTATTATTGATCTTGGCTCTGGGGCATGGCCTGCGGTATCATTTCAATCATCAGAGCAATCTTAGGTAAGCAGAGTCTCCCAGCCGCCCTCTCCTCCACCTGCCTGCACGTTAGCACGGCCCTGCGGCGCTCTTTTGCACTTTATTCCTCCAAGCGTCGACTCTTGCTTCTACTAGGCTCTAAGCTGCTTGAAACCAGGGATGGGGTCCTATTTTTGCCTCCATGCTCCAGGGGTAGTACTTTCCAATATTTGCTGAACAAATGAATGAATGAGTTGAATCTACTTGAAACTTACTTAAAAATGATATCTCAGGGCTTCCCTGGTGGCGCAGTGGTTGAGAGTCCGCCTGCCGATGCAGGGGACGC
>NC_041228.1:8250150-8253363 GCF_002837175.3 Physeter macrocephalus
GAGCCTGCGCGTCCGGAGCCTGTGCTCCGCAACAGGAGAGGCGACAGCAGCCCACCGCAAAAAAAAAAAAAAAAAAAAAAAAAAAAAAAAAAATGATATCTCAGTTTCCTTTGCCCTTTTTGTTGTAGAAGCCAGCAAATGGAGAGACTAGAAGTAGATCCCAGCAAGCGTGCCTTCCCTGATGTGGCTAACATAGTTCAAGAGAAAAAACACACGCCCAGAAGAGTTCAAGCTGAACCCAAAATTATACCAAGCGAGGAAGATCCAGACTTTGAAGATAATCCCGAAGTGCCTCCGTTGATTTGAAAACTTCAAGCTGCACTAACTGTGACCCGCCAGACCCAGATTTGCTCAGTGCAGAGAGTGCGTGTATGTTATTTCTGGGGTAAACACAGTTATTTTCAGCATTACTCCTCCAATGTTTTAGGTCCTACTTTGTACATTAATATTCTCAAACCAGTTTACAATTAAAATGTGTACCTTCAAAATGCTATAACATCATTTGTCTATAGTAAAGTGTTGGCTATGGAAAGTGTTCAGTAAATCATAGAACTATTATAGAAACACGCTGCTTATAAATCCCAGAATTGCCTGCTTGTGCAGATAGATGAAGTCGTGGATTAAAGCACGGATTATTAAACCTGTGCTCCGGCAAACGGGTCAAGCTCAGAAGTTAAAATCATAATTTCAGATCAAGTTGGAATGCTTTCAGATGATTTTAAGCAGTGTTTCTGTTTTCTTCTCATGACATGTCTGCTCTCTGTGATGGCGAGGTATAATGGCAAGAAGATGAGGTTGGAAATTAGACACCTTGAAGTCGGATTCCCTTTCAGTCGCTTTGGATGAAACTTCAGCAAGTGCATGAACTTCCCTGCGCCTTAGTGGCTCCATCTGTGACGGGGGAGGAAGAATACTTGCCGTGTATATAGGTTTGTCTCCAGATGAACCGTCTAAAGTGCCCGACACTGTACGTTGTGCATTTCCCCTCCCTCCCTCCCCCCGGAGCCTCCTTTCCCTGTTTCCTCCACTACTCCTCTCCCTCCTCCTCTTTCTTCACCTTCCTCCTCATCCTACTCCCCCTCCTCTACTTCCTTCTTCACGTTTTAAATACTTGCACCTCCTCTTTATCTAGAACATTATGAACTCAATATTCCACATACAATGTAGGAAAACTATCTTCACTCTGATCATGATTTACTAGCATTTAAATCACGCTCTGATCAGCAAATACTTTGCTCAGCAGCTCCTGAGCCCTGGGACCTGCTCTGTTCATCAAGGGGTCGGTGGTGACAAAGCAGCGAAATATACAAACACGGACCCCGTCAGGCCGTGGTAAGAGCTTGCAGTCAGAAGGCAGTTCTGTTTGTTCTCCAATGGAAATGCTTTTGCCTCTGGAACCAATACCTCCAAAGCAGCAGGGCCCAAAGTTGCAGGAACAGGAATGAAACTGGCCAGTTCATCATTATGGGTGTTAGTGAGAGGAGCCTCTCTCATTTCGATCCCTTGATCCCAGATCCATGCTCCTTGGCTCTGGGAGAAATAGCACCACATATTGGCTAGGGATTCAGAGCCTATACTTTATCCATGGGAACATGATCTCACCCATGCGAAGTATTATCACCCAGCTGGCCCTGTAGCTGCGTCTTCAAAAGGCCACTTCATTGTTCTACCAGGTCAGCCGCTCCAGAGTGATGATGAACATGGTAAATCCAGCGAATTCCATAGATATAACTCCACGGGCACACTTCATTTGCTGTGGAAATGAGTTCCCTGGTCAGAGGCGGCGCTCCATGGAGTACTGTGGCAGCGAATATTGCACCCACCGCGTAAACCCACAGATGGTGGCTTTGGCAGAAGCACTGTAGGGGAGGAAGGCAGATTCATATTCAGAACAAGTGTATATTCCAGTGAGAACAAGGCACCGCTTCTTCCATGATGGATGGAAGTGTTCCAGTGTAATCGACTTTCCAGCAGGTGATGGATGGTCCCCTGGGGTATAGTGCCATATAAGGAGTTCACTCTTGGTTTCTGCTATTGTCAAACTGGTCATTGTGGATGTCTGCAAATTATTTGACACTCCTCCCATAAAGAGGTGGGGTCTCTGCCCTCCCTTCTTGAATATGGACCAACCTCAGTGACTTGCTTGCAACCTACAGCATAATGATAAAATGATGCTATGTGTTGTCAAGGCTAAATCTGAAAAGGCCATATTACAACCATTTGACTCTCTTGGGACACTCTCTCTGGGGGGATCCAGCTGCCGTGTAAAAAGTCCAGCTCCCCTGGGGCTGCCATGCTGGAGATGCCGCAGGAGGTGTTCCTGTCCGCTGCCCCAGAAGCACTCTCAGCTGACGGCAGTACCTGCCAGACATATGAGTGCGCCATCTTTGATGTCCAGTCCTGGCCACCATCTGGCTGCAGCTGCATGAGAAACGCCAAAGTGAGAACCACCCTGCTGAGCCTTCCCAAACTCTGACACACACAACATTGTGAGCAAAATAAAATGGTTGTTGTAATCCACTAAACTTAGGGAGAACTTGTTCTGCAGCAATGGCAACCAGAGCAGGACTGGTAAGTGGAAGGGGAATGTTACCATAACTAAAACCAAAGACGCACAGTCGTTGCTTGGGACCAGGGAGCGGTCAGAAGCTAGAAGGGCCTTGAGCAGGTTTGTGACAGTTGGCTACTCTAGGAAGCAGACACCAAGAGAGAATTAGAAGTGTGAGAGATTTATTGGGGGGAGTGGCTTGGAAGGATGAAGAGAGGGAACAGGAGTAGGAAAGGCTTTAGACTTTAGATTTTAGATACAGTCTTGACATCTGAAAAATGAAGAAGGAGGATCGGTTAAAAGGAGCCTCAGACTGCAATGCAGCTGTGAGAATGTCTAGGCCAGCCCAGAGAGGCACACAAGACGGTCCACGGAAGACGGGCATGTTGGACAGAAATGGCCACGCCCGGCTGCTCCTGCCACATTTAGTTATTGGCCGGAAGCTGTCAGGGAGCGTGAGGTGACCACAGCTGGAGAGCTGGAGCGGATCCCGAAGGCACTTACAGCTGGAGGCTCCCAGCTGTTTGCACTCCACGTAGCTGGCTCTCTCTCTCTCTCTCTCTCTGTCTCTCTGTCTCTGTCTCTCTCTGTCTCTCTGTCTCTGTCTCTGTCTCTGTCTCTGTCTCTCTCTCTCTCTCTCTCTCTCTCTTTCCCTCTCCCCCCCT
>NC_041228.1:8253706-8312921 GCF_002837175.3 Physeter macrocephalus
CTGTCTCTGTCTCTCTCTCTGTCTCTCTCTCTGTCTCTGTCTCTGTCTCTCTGTCTCTGTCTCTGTCTCTCTCTCTGTCTCTGTCTCTGTCTCTCTCTGTCTCTCTGTCTCTCTCTCTCTCTCGGAGGGCGCTGAGCAGCGCCCCTCTGTGGCCGATTACAGAAACTCACCTGGAGGTGGCTGTCAGTGAGGGCTGATGGGAAACAGGAAAATGCTCTCCAATGCTGGAGGAAAGGAGACCCTCCTTCAGTAGAGGAAGAAAGTTTAGCAAAACTGTTGCCTGGGGTAACGCGGGAAAATGTACCTGATGACTTAATGGATTTAGTGAAAGACATTTCCAGGTAGAATGCCAAAAGTATCAACCAGTGCCTTTTGGCTGCAAATCAAAAGGCACAAATAGTCCATTTTCCAACAAAATTCAGAGGAAATATAAAGGAACTCAGTAGGCTACGTTCAAAAATAATGCAGCCTCTCATAAAAACCGAAGTGGCGTAAAGCGAAGAAGCAATGAGCTTGGGACGCAGCTTGCTAACGGATGCACGGAGTAAGTCGAGATAAAGCGCAGAGGCTCACAGACGCCCTCACAGCTGGGGCAGCCTGATGCAGAGACGCTGAGTGTGGCTCCCAGGAAAGGCGGCGGGGCTACCCTCACTGCTGCTCGGGGCGCTGCCTGCCTCCACAGCAGCTCCCTGCGAAACAAACGCTGAACGCAGTGTTGCTGTATGCTTTTCCTTCGTAAAAGCAAAAATGCTCCGGATTTCTTTCGTTTAGAGAGAACAGGTACTAATGTAGGTCTTTCATAAAGTGAAGTGGCGTAAAGCGAACTTTCGAAAAGTGGGGGACACCTGTGTACTAGCAGACTTTGCTAAGCCTCTGAACTCACTCTCACATTTTACAGTGCTAACAGCTGAGACCCCCAAAGGTCAAGTGACTAGCCCTAAAATAGCGTAAGACGCTGTTAGAGCGGGATTCTCTTTGTCTTTTGTTGTTGTTGTTGTTGTTGTTTTGCGGTACGCGGGCCTCTCGCTGTCGCGGCCTCTCCCGTTGCGGAGCGCAGGCCCCGGACGCGCAGGCCCAGCGGCCACGGCTCACGGGCCCAGCCGCTCCGCGGCACGTGGGATCCTCCCGGACCGGGGCGCGAACCCGTGTCCCCTGCATCGACTCTCAACCACTGCGCCACCAAGGAAGCCCCTCTTTGTCATTTTTGACTAAGTTTCCAAAATGCAAGATTTTATCTACCAAAGTGAACAAAACGACTCACGTGCCAATATTTTCAAAGGAAATAGTCACAAACCTACTTTCTTGGACGCTCCGCGGCATGTGGGATCTTCCCGGACCGGGGCACGAACCCGCGTCCCCTGCATCGGCAGGCGGACTCTCAACCACTGCGCCACCAAGGAAGCCCCTCTTTGTCATTTTTGACTAAGTTTCCAAAATGCAAGATTTTATCTACCAAAGTGAACAAAACGACTCACGTGCCAATATTTTCAAAGGAAATAGTCACAAACCTACTTTCTTGGACCTCAAAATTACTCCTTCCCTTTGGGAGTATGAGAAGGGGTCCGAGGGTGGAGGGGACTTTGTGGAGGGTGATCTCTTTGGGGATAACTAGCTGTAAGATCCTTGGGCGGGGGTGACGCTGTGTTCTCATTTCAGTCCTGCTGAGTGTGGCTTCCAAAAGGGACTCTGGGGATGAACACATGTCTTTCGAGAGCGCTGTTACCGTCCCGTCCATTTTTGGGTTCCTACTTTGTAGCCCAAGCTTAGTGAGAAGTTCCTCAAGGAGTCTCACTGGGGAACTTTGAAGAGTGTTTCCTGAAGTTGGGGACACACAGGCTGGTACCTGACTCATGCCCGAGGAACCTGAGGCTGAGGGCAGGGCTGTACGAGCCCTTCCTAAGGGCCAGAGGTGGGAAATGACAGCAGCCTGGGCCGCTGTCCATCTGGGCTTCCTGGAGGGGTGAGAAGCTCCACGGCAGAGGCTGGGGGCGTGCTGCTTCATGCTGGGGGCTGAGGAGGGAGGGAGTCTCAGAGGCCAGGGCTGGGGGATGTAGGAGACGGACGATGGGGAGACCTCTTAGGAGTCTATGAAAAGGCCTCCAGAGGGAGAAATGTCAGCTTCCACCCTCCTCCAGGCTGCCAGAGCAGGAAGCCTGACCAAAGCCGTGTAAGGACTATCTTATCTGCATCTGTCAAGGTCTTGGCAGTTCCTAGCTTGGGGCTTGAGTGGTAAAAGGGAGGAAGTCGTCACCGGGACCCAGAGAGGGTAGTAGACCACCGACAGGAGCCAGGACCTTCTTCCAGGGATGCAGCCCGCAGGGAAGGAGCAGGGGAATAAACATCTTGACTTACTCTCCTGCTTCCCCCATCCCTGGCTAGAGCTTCCCACTGGCCAAACCCAGCTGGAGGCCGGGGCCAAGGGAGCCTATTGGTCAGGTCCCAGGGGTCAAGCTCCAGGGCGCACAGCAGGATGGAGGGAGGCACACTCCCCTTTGCCTGTCTTCCCTCACGCTCCTCTACCCCCCACCCCTCCCGGATGGAGCTAGGGCTCGGATCCAGTAGGGCAGCAGGGGGGCAGGACGAGAGAACAGCCATATTGTCAGCTGCTTGTTTCCAAACGGAGCAGCCTGAGACGGGGCAGGGGAGGGGGAGGAGAAGATGTAATGCCAGGGTTCGGACTGTGATAGGGGACATTACCGAACACAGACTGAGAATATGATCCAAATGGCTGAAGGGCCATCTGTTACCCAAGAATACAAGACAGTAACATTGGGTCTGCTTCAATCTTCATCCAGGGCCAGGGAAGGACCACCCACACTGAAGAAAGGGGAAACTATACCATGTTTGGCTCAGAGCTGCAAGGTGAGCGTGCAACATTAAGTTTATACTAATAGCGCGTGATCCCAGAATCCGGAGCCCGGGCCTCTGTCCGAATTCTCCCTGTGCCACCCTCCGCTCTCTGTGCCCCTGCTCGTCTCTCACTCTGAGAAGGCTCACTGCCTAAGTCCCCACGGGGCTCGGACTGTGATAGGGGACATTACCGAACAGAGACTGAGAATATGATCCAAATGGCTGAAGGGCCATCTGTTACCCAAGAATACAAGACAGTAACATTGGGTCTGCTTCAATCTTCATCCAGGGCCAGGGAAGGACCACCCACACTGAAGAAAGGGGAAACTATACCATGTTTGGCTCAGAGCTGCAAGGTGAGCGTGCAACATTAAGTTTATACTAATAGCGCGTGATCCCAGAATCCGGAGCCCGGGCCTCTGTCCGAATTCTCCCTGTGCCACCCTCCGCTCTCTGTGCCCCTGCTCGTCTCTCACTCTGAGAAGGCTCACTGCCTAAGTCCCCACATCAGCTCCAGCAGGGACAGGAGTGGCCTTTCCTCCCCCTCTCAGCCCCCAGCAGAAAGGACATCGCACGGGGCGCGATGTCACCCTCTGTCCCCGGTACCCAAACACGCCAGCCCCTGCGTTTTTTTTCTCCTGCTCTCGTTGCCGGGGCTTTTCTTGAGCAGCACGAACTGGCCCTTCTCTGTCACTGGCCGCGATGTCCCACCGTCCCCAGCACAGCTATTTGTGTCTCTGCAACCCGCTCCCGGCCACCAGGACAAGCTTTGCAGCAGGGACCCCCTGCGTGTGAATGGCCTGCGAATGTCAAGAGGAAGCTACCAACCGTGACCTTGATGGGAGGCGTGAGAGCTGCGCCAGGCCCAGGCCACGGGGGCAGTGGCCTGCTCCTCACCCACTCCCGGGAAGGCTGCCCTCTGCCTGACAGCTGGGGCTCCACGCGCCACGTGCACCAGCCAAGGTTCGCAGTCTGTCACAGCTTGCCTGACACATTGGAGGGAAAGTGCCGCCACGCCTCCAGTTGACGCATGTCAGGCCAAGGCATCTGCTGCTCTCAAACCTCAGCTCAAACTAGCTGCTCTTTTACGCGTCTGCTCCCTGACTTTGCTCCTTCCCTTGGGTCTGGTGTTCTCCTTGAGCCTCGGTTGGCCGTGCTTACGGGTCTCTTCAATCCATACACATTTCCTGAGCCACCTACTAAGTGTAAGGAGCACATCAAGTGCCAGAGAAGTTTCTCCCCCGAGAACCCCTTCTCCCGGTTCTTGTCCTCTTTCTGCTGAGTGACCTATGGCTCCTCCGGCCATCACATCAGGCCGGTACCCAGGTGACCCCTTTGTCACATCCTCTCCTCCACGTTCACTCTCTCCCTCTCCCGGGACACTTGGGCCCATCCTGCGGCTGTGCCGCCAGCTCTAGGCTGATGCCTCTGAAATCTCCATCTCAGACCTCAGATACATTTCTCAAGTTCAACTGACCCTTCTCCTGGACCATCATTCAGTTCATTGTCTTCTCTTGCCTTTTCCTGCCACTTCACCTTATTCCGCTTCTTAGCTTCTGACTTTTGTTGCACGGATTCATTTTCCAATTACCCAGTTGAGAAAACATCCTGACTGCCTGCTATGTTCAACGTTCAGTTGGTAACTCAGTCCTGTCAATTCTCCCTCAAAAAGAGCTTCTCTAGTCTTCTTCAAACCCATGGTCGCCGTCTGCACGTGATCTCCTGACATCTGCTGTGTCGGCACGTCCTGCACACCCCGCGACTGTTGCCTGGGGGAAAAGCCTGAGCCTATCAGATCCAGGCCCCCACTGCTGTGAGCTCACATCTCCCGCCATGTCCCCTCGGGCACCCAACCTGCCCACTACTCTGCAGTGGTCACCATTCCTGAGAGCCACACGGGGGTTATATACACACTGACTCTGTCATCACTGAACTGAGGTTGGTGATGTGCTGGGTCCGGGGCCTCCGGTGAGCCCTCTCGGGATTGGATGGGAACAGGGTGGTGTCACCAAAACCCAGGGGCAGGGTGGAGGCCTGCTCATGGAGGGGAAAGCAGGACCCAGTGCCCAAGGCCCCTATTCCCTGCTAAGAGCATCAGTTGTTGGGATAATTGTAAACAAATGGAGAGTCTTCAGAGGGAAATTAAATCCAACATGAAGGGCCATCATACTGCATCATCTGTGCTGGGAAAGAAATCCACGGTCCTGCAGGGGAAGAAATCACTGACCCGGTGAGGCACAAGCTCCCCCCTCAGCGCTCAGGGTCGTGGAACACTGTGTTGAGTCTGCTGACTTCCACCACCAAAGGGAAAAAAAAAATAGAGTCCATTCTGGTTACCGTACACAACATAAGCATTTTATCCCGCTCGGTTTCTGTAAGTCAGAAATACAGACCAACACATTGGGGACAGCTTGTCTTTTCCCTCTCGTGTCTGGAGCCTCAACTCGGAAGACCCAAAGGCCATGGATAACTTGACATCCAGAGGCTCGATGAACCTGGCGGTGTCTTCACTCACACTTTTGGCAGTTGAGGCTGGCTTTTGACCGGGACCTCAGCCGGGCTGACAGCCAGAACACCTGCACGTGTCTATGAGGTCTAGGCTTCCTCAGAGCACAGCAGCGAGGTTGCAAGACTGAGCCTCCGAGGAGAACGATGACGAAATGCCTGACATTTCTATGATTTAGTTTTGGAAGTGACTCAGCTCTCTTCTGCCACACCCTATTGATCAGGGCCACCCCAAAGGCCTGTCCAGGTTCAAGGAGAAGATTCAGGCTCTCCATCCTGTTGGAAGAGTGGCTGGGTTCTACAAGAGCATGGGAAGCAAGAGATATTGTTAGGGGACCTTAGGAAAGTACAGTCTACCACCCGCCCTTTCTCCTCCTTGGAACTCAAGTGCTTTCAGGCAACATTTCCTGCCCCCAGGGAAAGAGGAGGTGTTTCTTCTCCTGTTGTTGTTTGAATAAAAGATGTGGGCAATGTAGGGGAGAGAGGCATATTTAATTTTACTTCAGGATCATTTTTATAACATATACCACTGCCCACCTCTCCTTTTCTTGGAGGGTTCTATAAATAAAAATATTTACAAATCAGTGCAAAAGCAAATAAAGATCCTTGGAGGCAGTCTGAGAGGCCTGTTCAGAGTTATGAACTGAATTCCATTTAATGCTCCTCAAGTTGTGCACAGAAAAATAGAAGAGAATTTGGTTGAAAGACAATTTTTTTCGAAAAAAAGTTAAAATTATAACTCTCCCATAAATAGAAATAAGTAAATGTCAAAGACTTTTAACTCATTATTGAGTGGACCAATATGATGTTACAACTAGTTCAAAGGAGAATAGAGAACCGTTAGCACACAGGCAGTAAGGCATGCTGAAATGAATTTACAAAATCAGTCTATCCATACGGCAGTGATAAATTGCAGCCCACCTGACACAATTTGCCTTATTATCAGCTTTCTACAACTTCCACAGCCCTAATACCGTCAGGAAGGAGAAAAATAAGAATCTCTACTTTCCATCATAAGCAAAAATAAACTCCAAATGGGTTACAGATGTAAATATGAAAGAATTCTATGAAGCTGATAGGAAAAATATAAGTGAATACGTTTAGGATCTCAGGATGGGGAAGGATGTTTTGAACAAGACCCCTCATATCAAAAATTATTTGCAAAAGTCTAAAACCACAAGAAGTTAGTATCTAATACACATGAGGAGCTCACCGCAGATCAGAGGAAAAGGACTAACAGAAGGTGAAATCTAAATGCTAATAAGCCCATTTCACCAGCAATCAGAAAAGACCAATTAAACAAGGAGACTCTAAAACTTGTCATTAAGTTCTGGGAAGATGTGGAGAAACAGGAGCACTCTTTCCCCTCTGGAAACCTGTCTGCAGTTCTTGGTGACTTTACATAAGTGTGGGAAGGGTGATGTTCAAATCACGCAACAGTTGGTATCCCTTGGGTAACAACCATTCAGAACAAATGCCTGACCCATCACATAGGAAGTCATTCCTGAAACACGTATCTCAGCAAAACTCAAGCCTGGGTCCACAGAAAAATGCTTCTCATAGCAGAGAGTTGGCGGAGACTCTGTATCCAATGTTCAGGGAAAGGGATGAATAAAATGGTGACTGTGATTTAGATGCCGTGGTTTTCAGGGGTCAGGTGACATGAACTAGGTGTGCAGGCGGAAGCATGACTGGATCTTGAAAACCAGTATCCAGTGGAAAAAATAAGAAATAGCATGAAAGGTGAAGCACAATAGAGTCTTTGTAAACTTAAAAAAACACACACTCAATGAAACGCAACTTTTTAAAGGACACACGTATACCGAAGTAATTGTATGGAAGATGGTTCGAAGGTCATGAACTAAATAGACTAACTTGAATGCCATGGAAGAGTGGAATGGGTGTGGGCACATGGGGTGATGGAGAAAATAACCCAAATACATACCTATAAATTCTTACGTATGTAAATAGAACAAGCCATGCAGAGGCTTTGCATGAACGATGTGTAACGAGTAGAAGAGCGTGCTTAACTCTCTTCAGTAAGGGTTATTCTCTAAGTTGGGGGAGAAGGGAAGGTGAATCAATAAGTCAATATTAGTTTCTCACTTTCATGTGGCTTTTAGGGAGTTTGAGAAATAATTCGCCCAACTGGAAACAGGTGGATTCAGACTGGTGGTCACAATTTTTTTCCCCCAAAAATATGAGGAACATTTACTATGAGCCAGCACTGTTCTTGGCCCTTGGGGTTACACCGGTGACCAGTAAAAAATCTCTTTCCTTGAAGACCTTACATTCCAGTGGACGGGAGGTTGTGGAAGCCCTAAAAAGAACTGTCTGCATTCACAGCAGCTCTCCAGGCCTGGCATTAGGACTTGGGGACAGCAGTCAGAGGCAGGAACTCCGTGTCCCTCATCAAAGAACAAAGGTCTCAAGATTAATTCAAGAGCCATTTTTTCTTCTGCGTCCCTCAGTGCCTGGTTCATAGTATGAACATTTGAGATGGCTGTTGAAGGAAGGAAATTGAGAGAGAAGGGAGAGAAAGAAGCAGGCAAGCGATGCGATTTCAAGATGTCTGAGAAGATGCCAGACATGGCAGATAGCACGTGGGGTATGCAGCCTGCCGGGATTGTCCCTGCTTTTTGAACCCACTTAAAGTGAAAGGCAAACAAAATCTAAATTAAAATTCAATCTAAATCTAAACTAAATCACTACTTTATTTAGTTATACATTTAATAAATTGTCTTTATCAAACAAAAATAAAAGAATACATGGAAGCAAATAGCAAACATATTCACCAAGAGTTCTCTCTCTCTCTTTCTCTCTCTCTCTCTCTCTCTATGTATAAAATATATTAATCTCACATATATAATGCATACAGATATTTAATTTTATATAAATATATATAATAAATATTATGTATGTACAATTTTATATATGTAAAATTCTCTCAAATTCAGCAATGTTGAATTCAACAGATGACTGAGCCCCTGTTATGTTGTAAAACTAGACTAGGTCCTTTCACACTCAGCATCTGTTTATTCCTCATACAGCACTAATGAGGTAGAAATAATGTACAGTCTCTGTTGCACAGATGAATGAACTGAGGCTCAAAGAGGCTAGGACACCTGCACAAAGCCACACAGCTAATAAGAGGTTGGTTGGCAGTTGGATTTAGGATTTAGACTTGACTCCAAGCCCAAGCTCTTTCCCGTATGCTACAATTTCCTGTCCCAGTAGGAGAACAGAAAAAAATCACCGTGAGGTTGTAAAGACACCACTGGATCTCAAAATAGGCCTTGCACCTTAGCCCACTCTCCAGCTCTTCCTTGGACTTGACCAAAGCTGTCAGTGTGGGGACCACTGCCTCAAACTAGGCTTATAATTCAACAGCACTACATGACAGATGAGTTATAGTAGTTAAGATTTTTGCTATGTTAGGATTCATCTAGCTGCATATAACAGAAAATAAAAGGGAAAAAGTGGATAAAGTAAGGGCAATGTTTATTTCTGCCTGTTGAATAAGAGTCCAGAGGTAGGGAATCCAGGGCTAGTATGGAGATTTCATGGTGTCATTAAGCAACAGTCTTCTTTCTGCTCCTCCATTTGAGCACATGGTATCGCCGGTTGATATTACCTCAGGGCCTGAGAAGGTTGCTGGAGCTCCAACCATCACATCCATGGTCTAGCTGGACAAAGGGAAAACGTACGTTTTCATAATTAGCTGTCTTTAAGAAACGTTCTCGTAGTTCCTACATACGTCTACTTCTCATTGGCCAAGGCTTAGATAACGGTGACTCTGAGATCCAAGGCAGGCTGGAAATGGAGTGTTAGTTCTGCATGATAATCCGCCAGCTAAAATCAGAGTCCTGCTGTAAAATAAAGACTAGCAATCTCTACCAAATCTGGCAGATGGCATGAATGCACAGGGAACAAAGCTGAACGAGGATTAGAGAGCATCCTCCCCGGCCTTGGTCCAGCAGTATGAACTCAGGCCAGTCACTAGGTACTCTGAAGCCCTGTTTCCTTCTTTATAAAATGAGGATGACTGCATCTATTTCATTCAGATGTTCTGAGAGTAAAGTAAGTTAGTAGCCGTAGCAAAGGCCATCTTTGTTCAGCTACATTCTTGGGTAGGCAGCCACAGCTGGTTGCGCAGACGTGGTCTGCCAGGTCTTGAGGTTACTTCACGTGGACCAGGATGTGGATTTTTCCCCCTCCAGGTTAGCTGTCTTTAAGAAACCTTTAGGTTTGTAGGAGTTCCTACACACCTTCTACGTACTTCATGGCCCCATTCTACAGAGAAGGAAACCGAGTCCAGGTTGGTTAAGCAACACACTTACTACAGTAAGTGGCAGAGCTCGGATGTGAATCATTGCATTCTGTCCTCCTCTGCTTTCCTCAGAGGCTTGAATATGCTCACAGGTTTGCATTCTTTCAGATTCCATGAGGTTTCAAATACTCTCTTTCCCAGTCAGATCGTTTGTCAGAATTTGTGTACCAACTTGTGTTTTGAAAATGATCACTGCCTCTGTATACTTGGTCACCAAGTACTGTCCACTCACCTTTTTATCTCTGCCTCATTGACCCTGTGTCCATCAGTGGCTTATCACCTTTTCTTAACCTATGCTGTGTAAGTTAAACTGTAAAAGCGCATGCCTTTAATGTCATCTAAAATTTCAAAATTATGCCAATTGGAAATGCACTTGGCTACAAGTAACAGAAAACCCAACACACAATGGCTTAAGAAACAGGAGGTCCATGGAGTCTGGAGTTAGGCAAATTGGGGCTGGTCTGATAAAACGCTTCATTTTTCTGTCTTCCTATCCCACCATCCTTAGCATGCACTTTTCATCTTCACGGTGATGAAATGACTGCTGCATCTTCCAGTATCACATCTTTATTCCAGATGGAAGGAGAAAGAAAAATGAGAAAAGGTCAAAAGTATGAAGAACGTGCTCACCACACACCAGACCTTGCACCACGGTTCCCACTTGTATCTCACTGGCCAAGATTGGGACACACGGCCACTGCTTGCTGCAGCGGCTAGAGATCCGTTATGTTTTAGCTGTGCGCTGTTTTACACCAAAGAAAGTCAGGGTTCTATTAGACAGGAAGAAGGGGAGAGTGCTTATTGGGTAGACAACCGGCCGAAGATAAATAAAACAAAAATAAATTGAATAGCGCCTCTTACAATTAATCAAACTGATAATTTTATGAAATACAATTCCATTTTGACCTTTGAAAAATAAGGTATTTTTACTGGATCATGAGACAACATTGTGATCCTTGAAGCTCATTGCACACCATAAGGACAAGGCATCTTGCTGAAGATCAACTAGGTCACAATGTTTTATTTTCAAATTACTATCAAACTCCTTGTTGGACGGAACATGGACTGCCCACGCCCGACGTCTCCTTCCATGTGGATGAATATCCCTTTATGTCAGACTCCTTGCTTCTTTCTCATTAAATCTGAACAGAGGCTATAAAAACAGGGGTGCTACCTATTATATCACCACACATCTTAACACCATACATTCTCATAAGGTTCCTTAGTCCCTCTTCATTAAGACCTGCTGATTTAGGTTTTTACCGCCGTAAGCCTCCGTTGCTGTAATAACCCCTGCATTACTTCATGTTCTTCCCTTCTCCCCTGGGAACAGGGCTATATATTAACCATGAGTAGTTCCCCCAAAGCTGGCACAGAGCCTGGCCCATGGGAAGCAGTTTGAATGACTCTCCCGCCTTGACCTCAAAGTTTCTACCTTTCATGTCGCTGCCCTACTCATAGACCTCCACCGGCTGTATATTATGGACTTAAAAGCCTGGTTTCCTTGTGGATCCGCTTTGCTGAACTGGAACTGGGTTTGGACGCCCAGGTGAGCCTGCACTGGAGAGCAACCCTTTACCTAGACCCAGCAGGCTCCAGTTCAGCCAGTTCTTTATACAGGAAGGTAATGAGGAGACTTGTGTGCCCAAAGAACTCTGCATTCATAGAACCCCCTTCCAGGATGCTTTTGTAGTCTGGAAAGTTCTCATACTTGGCTATCATTTATAAACCATTTATAAGGTACTTACTATTGGGCCAACCCCACTCTAAGTGCATCCTATGCAACATTCTCCAGTCAGAATAGCCCTGCAATGTTGGGCATATTAGCCCTATTTTATACATGAGGAACATGGGCTTCTTTGAGATTGAATGACCTCATGTTGGTTTAGTAAGGACAGAGTCTGGTTTGAAACTCAGATCTAACTTATTTCAAAACCGCGAACTTGCCACTGGACATGTTTCTTTTATCCTACACCACGCTGATTTATAATGACGATACACAAAATTCTATGTAAGTGTATTGCCAAGTTCATAGCTTTACCTCCATTGACATAAAAAGAATCCCATACTCTTGCCTTGTATCAAAACATTCGCAGGGACTATTTTTTCTCTACCATGTCTCTTTAAATTATCCCCTTACTCTTTTTTTCTTTTCTGTTAATTAGCCAGGTGGCTAAGCTGGCACAACGAAGTGGTGTTAAAGTGTCCCCAAATTAATAGTGCTTCATCAGCACTGAGGCAGGGCGTGAAATTACCTTCGGAAGTGTTACCTGAATGCAGTTAGCACCCCCTCGGCTTCTGACTTCAGACAGGAATGGGAACTCAGCAGAAATATCAGTAGGTCTGTGTTAGCCATAAGCAGAATCCTGGGGTCAGAGAAGGTGAAGTCCTCCTGGCCCACCAGCGTCCTTCCAATCACTCCCCTTGGCTGTACTATCCCCTGGGCCCTACTGCCTCCCAGCTCTCAGGGCTCAAGGCTTCCAGAGCCCGTTTTTCCTGACTGGAATTGTTCTGTTCCCAGGTCACCCCTTAAATAGAGCACACGGCATCTGCAGGCAAATGGATAGGTCGATTGTGCGTTGTGCTAATGGGACAGGGTCAGGGCAACTCCCTGGCACCATGGAAACCATGCCCTGCCTTCAGTGCTGGGTCTAACCTGTCAGAAACCCCCATGCTGGATGGGAGAGGAGCCGGGGGTGTGGCAGAGTGAAGGGGAGCTCCGCGGGCACCTCCCAGGGGAGCTTCTCCTAAGTAGGTCTTCAGGCATCTCTATTAACTGGTTAGCCCCGCTTGGATTGCAAATTCCTTCCGCAGGCCAATTTCAGTCTTTAAAAGTTCTACAAGGGTTACAGATCCCATCTGAGATGAAATTTACTCGTTCAGTTGTTCATAAATAGAGCAGACTCAGGTCGGTTCCATCTGTCCCACGACCTGTCACAGCCACCTCTAGGCTAGAGAGGGGGGCAGATCATTGATGGGAAGATTGTAGCTGAGGGAAGCACTCTGGGGAAATAGAAAAAGCCCTGGCACACATGGGTCCCCATGAAGATGGGACCAATCCTTGCTCAGCCACTTACTAGATGTGTGATATTGGGAACGCTTCTCACCCACTTTGAGCTTCCATTCCTTCATCTGTAAAACAAGGTTTATAATAATGCTGATCACACAGAGCTGGTGCGAGGACTAAATGAGACGTAAAGCTGTGGCACGTAGTAAGCACCCCAGTAACTGTTAGTGATCAAGATGATGAAAACGAGCAGGATGTTGATGGTAATGGTGCTGGTGATGTTAATGATGATGGTGACGATGGCGATGGGGATTATCTCGATGATAGAGAAGAATAATATACGTGAAGTATTTAGCCATTCAAACCGTATGCTGTTGGAACTGAATAGAGTCCAGGAACAGGACCACAGCATATGGACACTTGACCTACAACAAAAGAGAGACTGAGAGAGTAATAGAGAAAGAACGGCTTCTTCGATAAATGGTGCTGGATCAAGTGCATATCTGTACGGAAAAACGTGACACTCACTCCCACTTCACACAAAACTCAACACCTAAGGTTATTTTTAAATCTAAATGTGAAAAGTAATACAAAAATTCTTCTAGAACAGTGTCACCTTGCTTGGACCTTCCTGACTGGTTAATCCAATCAGCCTGAGTAGGCCATTCACTGAGACACATTTTAATAGTGAACCAGATAACTATGTCTTAGAAGCATGAATAAGGGCAGCTGCTACCTCTTTTATTTCCCTCAACCCACGCGGTGAAATCTGCTCTTCTAGTCCCATGTGGGGAGCCCGCCTGATCAAGGTTTAAGACGAGTCTGGGCAGGAAAACCCTTCTCTCTCTGTCCCAACTGTGGCTGGGTCTTTGTGGCAGGGCTGTGACCTGGGTCCTTGCCACCACGTGGGTGAAAGGTTTCCTAGTATGTCCTTCGGGACCATCCATGTCCCCCTCCCAGGCTCAGAGTCTAGATTCAGGGCACAGTCCTTTTCCAGGTGGTCCTGCTTTGAGGGATAAGAAATTTGCAGAGGTAGATGGAGTCAGCTCTTATTTCCTGGCTGGTTCCCCTGATCAGAGTCCTGGCGGCACAGAGGGTGAGTGAGGGATTCAGGTTGTCCAAACGCCTGTGGAAGATGGCTAACAGTGTCCTGAGGGCCAGCTATGCACTAGGCATGGGGCTAGGAGCATTCAAACCTCATCTCTAGTCCGTGGAGCAATTCCATGAGATCCTTATCTTACAGATAAACAGACTGGGCAGAGAGGTTAAGTTACGTACCCAGGATCACACAGCAGAAGAGCCAGGATTTAGACCCGGGCCTAGACACTACCTCAGTACACAGGCTGCGTCATGAGGGCAGGTAGAGAGGAGGTCGGCCATCACAGCACAAATATGAACACAGCCAGCTTCTGCCTGTGTCTAAAGGGAAGACTCAGACTTCTTAGAAGGCGAGTGAGCATTAACTGCTCCCTTGAGCTATCTTCCCCATTATTCTGTCTCTCCATAAGATTTTGCTGGAACTCCAGAGGGGAGAGAGACAGAGGTGATGCTTGCAGACAAGGGCCTAAAGGGTCGCCAGTGTTTCTTCATCAGAACTGATGAAGGCCATCCCAGAGCTTTGGGTGGTTTTTTTTTAATTATTTTATTTTATATTGGAGTCTAGTTGATTCACAATGTTGTGCTAGTTTCAGATGTACAGCAAAGTGATTCAGTTATCCATATCCATATCCATATATCTATTCTTTTTCAGATTTTTTTCCCCATATAGGTTATTACAGAATACTGACTAGAGTACCCTGTGCTATACAGTAGGTCCTTGTTTTTTATCTATTTTATATATAATAGTGTGTATATGTTAATCCCAACTTCCTAATTTATCCCTCCCCTGCACTTTCCCCTTTGGTAACCATAAGTTTGTTCTCTGTGTCTGTGAGTCTGTTTTTGTTTTGCAGATAAGTTCATTTGTATCAGTTTTTTAGATTCCACATGTAAGTGACATCGTATGATATTTGTTTCTCTGTCTAACTTACTTCACTTAGTATGATAATCTCTAGGTCCATCCACGTTGCTGCAAATGGCATTATTTCATTCTTTTTTATGGCCGATTAAAGCTTTGGGTGTTAAGTAAGCAATTAAGAGCCATTTAATCAATCCTTATTTTTAGGGAAGAATTATTTTAAAAAATACAATTTAAAATGTGTTGTTTCATCAACAATGACTTCATTCACAACAAACCAGAAACTTAAGCTTAACAGCATATCCTTTTCATGACATATTTGGCTAAGTGAGGCTCATCTAATACTGTAAAGATGAGAATAATAATAAATAACATTTATTAAGCATCTACTGCGTGCCTTTCATTTTACTGTAGCAAATATTGGTTGAGCACTCGCTATGTTCCAGGCTGAGGATCCAGCAATAAACAAAGTTAACAGAAATCTCCATCCTTATGGAGTTTACATTCTACTGAAGGGAGCCAGAAAATAAATAGACAAACAAATAAATAAACAAGCCCACCATATGGTGTAAGAGGTATGGAGAAAATTAAGCAAGAGAGAGGGATTGAGAGTACCACGGGGGCTGTGATATTGAATGATGAGGTCAAGGAGGGTGGCATTTAGGCAAAGAACTCACTGAGTCGTCAGACTCAGAATGGACTTCTCGGGGAAGAGGGTTTCAAGTCGATTTAGCAAAAAAATGTGAAGGCCCTGTGGTGGGAATGAGCTGAGCTCCTTGGAAGGGTGACCTGGAGGCCACGTGTCTGGAGAGGGTGAGGGAGATTCAGTCAGGGGGTCAATAGGGCCAGATGACATTCTGGCTGCTTGTAGAGGCAGCAGGAAAAGCCAGGGACCTGTTAGAAGTGGTGGTGACAATCCAGAGAGAGACGATGCTGGCTTGGATTAGCAGATGGTGGTGAAAGTTGGGAGAAGTAACTGGATTCTGCATATGTTTTGAGGAGAGACACCTCAGGGTTTGCAGATGGAGCGTGTGTTTTTTTGAGAGAGAGAGGAGTCAGGGGTGGTCCTGAAGTGTTTGAGAAATTGCAAGGATGATGCGACTTGGGGGGAAAATCATCCTCATGGGGGGCAATGGAAGAGGGGGAGTTTACATTCTACTGAAGGGAGCCGGAAAATAAAAAACAAGTAAGTAAAAAAGCCCACCATATGGTGTAAGAGGTGTGGAGGAAAGTAAGCAAGAGAGAGGGACTGAGAATACCACGGGGGCTGTGATATTAAATGATGAGGTCAAGGAGGCCAGCCTTGAAAGTGCTAAGTTGCAAACGCCTGTTGGATACCCAGGGAGGGGTATTGGATAGGCAGATGGGGTCTGGAATTCAGAGGAGAGAATTGGGTGGGAGATATTATTTCTAAAGGTTCGGCAACACTTAGACGTAAGCGTCATTTTTACCTCATTGTACAAGGAAGGAAACTCAATCACAGATGTTAAATAACATTCAAGATCATCCAGCTAATGAGTCAGGATATGAACCCAGTTCAGAAACCACCCTTAGTGCTAAATGCATTCCTGCTTGATTGAAGATTTTAGATGTCAGGAGAAAATCCTCATGTGTCTCTCTCTCTCACTCTTTTTTTTTTTTTTAAACAAAAAAACAAACAAAAAAACCTTTGTAGCTCAGCTCAAACTTTCCTCCATCTAAGCTCAGATCCAGAGCCAACTGGCCTCCCACTCACTTGAAAAAAATGTAAAATCCCACTTTCAGAGAGCTTTCCGTTGGCTTAGAAAAGCAGTCACGATTCACGGTCCATCCAACGGAGACTTGTTTTTGGCAAAGACACCAAGGGATGATGTCATCCTCTGAGGACAGGGAAAACCCTGCATGCCTTTGATTTCCCCTTCAAAGCCCATCACAGCCCAGCTTCCCTGCTGCTGGCAGCAGTGTAAACTGGTACAACGTTTTTGGAAGGGACATTTTCAAGATGTAGCAAGAATATTAACTATGTTTCTGCCCTATGACCTCAACGTTCTAATTCTGATCTTAGGAAATAATCCATACCACATAAAGATGTCTTCGTCTCAGAGATGTCCATCACAGCCCTATTTATAACACTGGCATTTTTAAAGGCATCTCATATCCAATGGAGAAATGGTTAAATAAATTATAGATGTCAAAATTAGTTTTAGAAAGGATTTGAAAAGTCATGGAAAATGTTAGGGTTTAAAGGCAGGAGGCAACACTATATTTTGATTCAGTCTTCATCTATACTGAAGTGATTTTTAAAAGCAATTGGTGACTAATGAGATATCGTGAAAATGTTACATATGTAAAACGATGCTGTTAGGGGTTGTGTGGGACCTTGCTTTCTTTTCCTAGAATGGAAAACTAAGAATGGCACAGCTGAAAACAGAAGACTTTAGGAGCCTCACGTTCTAACTGGCCACCTCCTCACGGCTTACTGAGAGGTGCCATTTCAACAAGACAGCTCTTATCCCACCACCTCTATCCCCAACCTCTACCAGCAACCTCCAACCAACATAAGTGGAATCTTGGACGACAGGAGAGGAGATCTGCTCGGGAAAGATAAGCACAATACAGAGAAGTCATATTCCTCCTTTCCCCATGGCTTGGGAACGCAGTGTATGTCTAAGGTTCCCATCCTCAAAGCGAAGGGAAGGAGGTGTCAAGAGAATCGCTCATAAAACCTGGTGCGAGCCAGCAAGAAGGAGAGGCTGATTCCTTCTGTTTGGAGGCCAGTCTTACTGGCTTATCCCTAGATTATGAAAGAAAGGAGCAAAAGAGCATGGGGTGAGAGAGTGTGTAGGAGAAATGCCAACAGAGGGGGCCCCCCCCCTTGCATCCAACACTCCCAAGACAGACATAAAATAGGTCTGGCACGTGCATGCAGGTCTAAGAGCTGATCTCAGTGGTCAAGGGCAAGAGGTAGGATCCCGTCTCTCAATGCAAGGAGTAGCGAAGAATTTATGGTCCTCTTTACCGTACCCATCTTTCAGTCATAAATTATTTTTCCATTTGCAAAATATATTCGCCCTCTCCCGTGATCCCCCCAATCCCATACCATTACAGCCTTGGATCTCCTCAACTAAGTTACGTTTGGATGTAGATGAGGCTCAGTGGGTGTGCTTCCCTGAGTATGGCTCTTCTCCAATGGCAGAGCTGTGAACTAATAAGGTATGTTAGCTTTCCCACGCCCCCAGCATACAATGAGATAAGCATAAAATAACAGCAGCAGGCAAAATAACTGCAATAGACACTCCAATTCAAAAAGGGCTTTGGGGGATGTCAGCTGAGCGAAGTGGTGGTTCCCCCAAGGTTTCTCTGGCTGGTTGGAACTCTTTATATCCCCAGCACTGCACAGCCCCCAGAATCTCCATTCAGCTTACAATTCCTCTGTAGTTATTTTCTGCTGGGCTATAAAGAGTCTTACTCTTTGCACGCACAGGTTAGTAGTTGATCAAAGACTTAAGTGGACCTTATGCACATTTCTGGAGCTCCTTATCTGGGTAGCTCCCCGCCTTCTCTCTAGTACCTGGCTCCACAAACTCCAGCCATCTTAGCAGCTCCTAACTCTGATCTCTGTCTCTCCAGATCACCGAAACCTCTGCATTCTTTTTGGGCTTTATCTCCCTCTACTGTATTCTAGAAAGTTCCCCTAGGCAGAAAACTGGAACAATCATGGGGCTCATCTCATGTGTTTCTTCTCTCAAAGGGATCATATTCATGCAATGTCTATTGTCCACTTTGCCTAGTTTTTCATGTACAATGTATGGCACTCCACAAAAAATAACCAGACACACAAGGAGGCAAACTGATAAAAACAGAAAACAAAATAAGCTATTGAAACAGACCCATATACAAATAACAGAGTTATCAACTTCAGACTACAAAATAAATATGCATAAAATATCCTAGAAGTTAAAAGACAAGATTTAGAATTTGGGCAGTGAATCAGAAACTATCAAAAAATAAAACTTTAGAACTGAAAAAGTAGAGTAACTAAAATTAAAAACTCAATGGACTTCCTTAACGGACGATTAAACCAAACTGGGAGGATAATTTGTAAACTGAAAGACAACTGGAAAGATACAAGAAGAGAGAAAAGACAGCTAAATACAGAAAAGAGAGTAATGGATCCCTATAAGGAAAAAAGGTTAAGAATTGGACAGAAGCAGTATTTAAAGAGATAACGGTTGGGAATTTTTTTAAAAATCTGACAAAAGACATTAAGCTAGAGATTTAAGAATCTTTACAAACCCCAAGTAGGATAAATAAAAAGAAAATTACACCTAAGCACATCAAGTAAAACTACCAAAAACCAAAGAGGAAAAAAAAAAAATCCTCTTAAAAACAACTAGAGGAAACAACAGACAGCAGGGGGAGTTACTCTGCGGGATGAAGGGCATGGAATCAGGGGAGAATGTGACTTTACCTGATACTTAAGCTGGACCTTGAAAGATGGGTATGATTTGGAGTAAAAGATCTTCAAGGTAGTGGGAGTGATCAACAAACACTCAGAGAATTGAAAGCTCAGGACATGTGCTTCTGTATGAAGGCAGTGCAATTTGATCCTGGAAGGGTAGCTCGGGGACAGATCGGGAATGACCTAGAATTCCTCCCCAGGTGTTTGACCTTCCTCCTGAAGATAGCGGGGAACTATTGACAGTTTAAAATCAGGGCATTGACTGAAGAAGCCACATCTTTTCCAGAGCAAGAGGCAGACAGTGGGGAAAAGAGAGCCGGGTCCCCTTGTGCAACATTTATATAGAGAATATGAAAATATTCCTCATCCTTGACGTCAGAAACTATATAGAGCTGGGCATGGAAGGAGGGGCGTGGGAACAGTCATTTACTCAGTACTTGCCTTGTGCCATCAGTAATAAAGACAGGTACTTACAAAGACATCACAGTGTTACCTTTCACCATAATCTCTGTGGGAGGCCATTCATTTACTTCTTCTCCTCAGCATTACAAGCTTTCCTCCTGCCTCTGTACTTTTCACATGCTACTCCAAACAGTCTACTCCTACTTTTTAGCCTGGATAATACTTAGTCATCCTTCCAGTATCAGTTTAAATATAACTTTTCCCATGAACTTTCCAGGCAAATTTAGGGTCTTCTTCTCATATACTCACATTATTTTAAAAATATTTCCATTATGGCAATTATTTCATTTTATCATAGTAATCTACGTCCTAGCCTTGCTGATGCACTAGCACCAGCATTAGTAACTTTGCACTAGCGCATCAGTATTTGCAAGGCTGGACCACCTCTTACCAATCTTGTACCTTCAGCACCTAGCAGAGAATCCAGGCCATTAGAGCAATGCCACCTTCAAATACCACCACTTGTTGTGTCATAGAGAAAAAGAGTGTGGCAAGCTGAATCCTGGTTTCTCGAGCATTAACCCATAAATCACGTACCGGTTTTGCTCTCTTGGCCAAAGCAAGTCACGTGGCTACACTTAACTTCCCAGGGGCAGGGTAGTGCAATATTATCATGGCCAAGAGGAGAAGTGCGAATTTGGGGTGACTAGTACCAATGACTGCCACAGTGAATAAGCTTGCAACAAGTAATAAAATAACGTCATAAGTTGTACGGATTAAATAAAACATGCGTAAAGTGCTTAGAAACTGTGAAATGCTGCGTAAACATTACGTCTAAGTTATTATAGAAGCATAATGTTATGGATGTCAGATAAAGGAACTATTAAATCCAACATGTGAGGTGGATGGAAGACTTCATGGGGATAATGACAATTGTGAGATAATTAGAATTTGCATATGTAGAGATGGTAAAGCGGGCATTGCAGGTGGAAGGAACAGCAAAGGTCTGGAGACAGTACTGTAAAGGGCACATTTGAGGACTGACATGTCTAGTGGCGCTTAAGAAGGCATCTGTTCAAATAGCATCTCTACAGGGAGGAGTTTCCAATGGCCACGTGGAAAATAAAATGCCAGCTGTGCCATTTTCAGAAGCAAAGGTGTCCATATGCAAGAACCCTGATGCCATAGCTACACAGAAGACAGCCCAAGCCCAACACCACAGTCATGTTATAGCAATCTGATGAGCTCATCGTCCTCTCAAGAGCTCATTACACAGCCTGGCATGGGCGATGTCTCTGCCACTCAACCCACCCAGACAGAACCACAGAGATGAGATCATTATCATCTTTTTTAAAAAGTCACTATTTAAACAACTGAAATGCTTGGCCTCATGCTGTCAGGAAAGCTGTCACCATGGAAAAGGAAAAGAGAAAGTCCCCAAATTACTGTTGAATCTCTTCCAAGAACTGTCAATATTTTTGGAAGCCCCCAGAGAACAAATGCTTTCTGGAGGATGGCAGGGTCTGCAGTGTTGGAAAGGGAGTGACTGCAGGCTGACCGATGGTGGCCAGTCGTTGCCACATTCGGTGGGTGACATCTAAGACAGGCAGCCGGCAGCCCGGAGTGAGAACAAAATGCCACATCTACGGGCGGATGAAAACGTGCAAAAATCTCTCAGAAAGCTCAGAGCAAGGTACATACTACTGGTCTGGGTTTATATTTCGAATCTGAGATTTATTCGTTTTACACTGACCTGCTAAATAAGGCAGAACCTTCAAATGTGCCTGGCGCCTCCAAATCGTTTATTTACGGGTGTCTCCTGGGTGTATCAGCCTTGATGGTCATTGGACGATCAGAGTCAAATCTCAAGTTAGGATAATACAAGGTGGGTTTCTTACGGGGACTATTTATAAAGGTGTGGGGAAGCTTTAGAGGAATCGCAAGGACTAGTAAGAGTGGGATTGGTACCATCACGCTTGGTCACTAGCTGCCCCAGGAAAGGCGTAGTCTTGGGTGAGACAGCTCAGTCACGCCCCATAGGAGCGAAGACCTGGGGCTGTATGCTGACCACGTTCCCTGTAACTGACAGCAAGTTCTTCTTGGGAAAAGCACCTGGGCTGTGCATCTATCTGCATGTCTACTCCAGTCCTCTCCTTGCCCTGTTCAGATCCACTTCTCAACATGTGTTTGAGGAGTCAGTCCTCCAGGATCCTGGTGGGCTTGTTTTCCTTAGGAGAAACTAGAAAGGGGAAGTTAGTAGGACAAAGTACTCGTCTTCCGGTACCACCTTGGTGGTCACTGATCCTTGATTTCCTCTGCTGGTACCAGCTGAGTACCAGCTACTCATCTGTTTTGCCTCTAAGGATGCTACATTGTATGAAGCATCTCTGTAGTCCTCTGTGGGTCAGACAGACAGTTGTCGTAGTTGCAACCCCTGCTTTCTGGCCTTTAAGCGCTGCCCCTCTAATACTGGCCACCAATAAGCGCTGGCCTCTCTTGGTGTAGGGTCCTACCACCCCCACTGCTATCTGCAAGACAAGTTCTTTCACAGCCTCTTCTACATCAGCCCTGGCCCACAGAGGAGGTCCACCGCCTTTCATGATGCGGGTGCCCACTCAACAGAGAATCCCTTATGTCTGCAGTAAATGGTTTGTCCTCTGAGCCTTCCTGTGAATCATCTGATGGGTCTTCCCCAAGACCCATCATCTGAAATGGTAAATCAATTCCAGCCTGCCCACCTCCCTGGGCCTTTCCATCCCTCCCTTCACCACCTGCCATGGCAAGTCTAGCATTTGAACTTTGCTCAGCTTAAGGCATTACTTCTTCTATGCTTCCAGGATCACAGATTCACACCATCTCCTCACGTCCCTGGCAGGATGTTAACTTCTGTAGCTCAGGAGAGTGAACCTGAGTCAGTAAACTCTACCCAATTTTACGTTTTGTCCCCCTTGAAGCACCCTTAGATTCAACACCCTTAGAATCAACACCCCTAGAATCCGCTACCATGCGTACGCCCCGGCTTCAGGAGGGAAATGAGGGAAATGATGGCTACATCTCCATCATGTCTTCAAATTATAAGGGAACCATTTATACCTCCTTCAGCGTCCCTAGTCTTATTTTGTTATATTTATTGTGTTACAAAACTATTACTGCTGCTAATAAAATGCATGACCCTATGGATGGGACAGGGTTTTGTATAATCTTGGAGATTTCTCTTTCCCGAGAGGCAAAGAAGGTCCATGGGACCCCTGCCTGTAGGCATGATCACAGGAGGTAGTCCAGTAAAGAACCCATAGGACAGAGAGAGGGGTGGGGATGGAACCAAGGGAAACTGAGGAAAGACCAGCTTCCTGGAGAAGATGGCCAGTCACAGCCAAGTGACCACATAGATGAGAACAAGAAATGGCTCTGGGATGTGGCCGGTAGGAGGTTTGTGGTAATCTGAGCAAGAGCTGGTAGAATAGACAGGACAGTGGGGGCAGCTGGAGGCCTTCCTATTGGTTAACCTCTGCTTTTCTCCTCGCTCCATTGGAACCCAGCACAGTGCTGGCACAGAGGGGGTTAATGTCTGCCAAAGACGATTAGGGCAATTGGGCGACTCAACGTGGAAGTGATCTCTCCCTGTTTCTGAATTATCATGTACCTTTTCTCTATCTCTCTGGATTGCTTTCAATATTAGATTGCGGATATTTGTGTGCAGGTTTTAATTTCTCTCCTTTCCTGAATTGTCAGCTTTATGAAAACAGAATCTTTTATTTACGCTAAGGGCCCAGCACAGACTCTTGTACTTAGTAGGTGTTCAGTAGCATTTGTTCAATGAATGAATGAAGTAGAGTAATGAATGAATGAAAGGTCAATGATGTTCCCTTATCTGATATGCTTTTTACTAAATCTCCTCTTTTAAAATTTTATTTATTTATTTATTTATTTAGGCTGCGTCGGGTCTTAGTTGCACCGTGAGGGATCTAGTTTCCTGACCAGGGATCGAACTGGGGCCCCCTGCACTAGGATTGAGGAGTCTTACCCACTGGACCACCAGGGAAGTCCCCTAAATATACTTTACTGAATATATATTAATCAACATAAATGTATGTAGGGGGTCAAGAGGAAACTCAACATATTAAATATCAAGAACGATCTATGCAAAAGGATTTTTTTAAAGGTGTTTTGGAAAAGAAAGCCCAGAAAATGAAAATGTTTTTCCCACCTGTTGTTCCTCATTTATTCATTAATTACCCCAAATTTCTATTTAAATGCTATTAATGTGCCTACTAAAATTATCTAGTGATTGACATGATAAGGTAACATCTCAGACCTCATGCTGCTGAACCAGCAAGCAAGCTTCTTTCACACTTCGCAGCTAATTTCAGAGGTGAGACTGAGTACCCAGGCCTGTGAATATGTGAGACTTTAAAATTATCCTGGATTCTCAAGCAGCACTCGCCCATGAGTTCACATGGAATACACGTAGATATGCGCTTGGGTGACATATCTTGTATCCATGTGTCTTATTAGTCTTCCCAAGACCTGATAAGCAACTCTTTTTGTTCTCTGGACACCCAAGCTCTTACTATATCACCTTGTTAAGTAAGTAATATTCCTTCCATTTGAGAAATTCTGGAGCCACTAGTTCAGCTAATACTAGTTTTGTCTTGTGACAATAATATAAGGAAAATGGCGCTCACCTGCAGAGTGGTTGTGAATACGGGAAGTACTCAGAAAATATTAGTTCTCTCTCTTCTTTAAAATTGGAAAATTTTCCATAGTGGATTTTTTGGTGCTCCCCCCAGATACCCTGGGGGACCCCTCCCTGCTTTCTGCATGCATTGTGCTTTTGCATCTGTTGGCCTGCTCCAGCGGCTCTCTGCCCTGGGGCTACTGGAACCTTTTGCCTGCAGGTACAGAGAGCAGGAAGGACCTGGGAGTAGTGTCTCCCTGGGGTGGGTTTTAGCCCAGGATTGTGTGATGCAGGGTATCAAAGCCCAGCCCCTTTATTTGAGCAGGGACAAACTTGAGGCATCCTTTATACGCCGGAGTTTCCTGCAGAGTCAGGCTGAAGACTTGGCCTGACACTGAACTCCTGCCTGGCTTCTTTCCCCTTCCTGTTCTGCTTCCCCGATTCCTTTACCAGCTTCTCCTGGGAACATGTTCTTGCAAATTATCTGCACGTGGGTCCTCGTGTCAGTGTCTGCTTCGGGAGAAACCAATCTAAGTCAGTTTTGTTAGGTGGAAAGCGCATTTACCAAAACAAAAGGATTGGTCATTAAATAGCCTCTCCCAGGATATGAAGGGCCAGGGGAGATGCTGCCGAGGTCCAAGTGGCAGCTAGGTGGACCTGAGCAGGAATAGTGCTGGAGAGGTGGAGGGGGATGGGCACAGAAAGGAACATATCGCAGAATCTATAGAATCAGAGAGCTGGAGGTGGAGGCAGAAGGGAGGAGGGCAGGTAAGATCCAAGGACGGCTCTACACCCATGACTCGAGAGACAGGGTGGACAGTGAACTTGGGAAACAAGGAGCAGGAGATGGGGAGGAAGGCAAGTTTGAGTGTGAGCGCGTCAGGCTTGTGGGGGGACATCCAGGCGGAAGTCCTTGTCACAGACACAGAGCAGGGAAGCCCCAGGCACGGAGGCAGCGTGTGAAGCTCAGCGTGCTAAGTATATGTATCTGGGCTAAGGAGCTGTTAAAGCAGCAAATACGCAAACCCAAGGGAAAGGAAACACACAGGGGCAGCGACACAGACAATAAAAATCAAGCACAAACAAAACAAAACTCTGAATCCCACAAACTAAGCATCCTTCCCAGTAATTTCTGATCCCCTCTGCCCTATGCATTAATCCAAAATATCTTTCCCCTAGTTGACCTAATGTTCTCTTTAAGCTTAATATTATTTTTCATTGGTTGCATTTGCCCAATACATAAATATTTCTTGTTGCCTCTTCACCTCTCTGAGGCTCATTTCCCACATCTCTAAAATGAGGGGCTACCTTACAGAGTTGCTATGAGGATCCATGAGATAATTCTTGTGGGTTGCCTAGCATATCTGTTCATGCTACGAGCCTGGAAAGTGTCATTGGCTCACCTACCCAGTTCACTGGCATGCTTCCTGTCACGTGCTCTTTCTAATTAAAAAAAATTACATTAAAAACTTTTAGGAAAAAAAAAGACTAGGGTTAGAACGACTAGGATGATGATTCAAGTCTGAAAATTTAATTCAGCTGTTTTTCACCCAAAATGACTTTGCTGATGAAATATGGGATTGGTAGAGGACTGGGTGGCTAGAGGAAGTGAGGGGGATTTCAGAAGATAGATCACCCCTGGGAAAGGCACACTGAAATAAAATTAGCCTGTGGGGTTTTATAAAAAGATGCCATAGAGAAAGAGAAGGCCCAGGAAGAAGAAGCCATACATCACGTTTTTCATAATTTTTAAAATAGAAAGTCAAGACATTTTTACCATTTTCTGTATACAAGAGACAATCTGTGTGGTCATTCTTTTGGGACAAATTGACAATCGTGACGATTTTTTTGAGTTCCACTCTTTCTCTCTCCCTCTCCCTTACATGTGTGTTGAAACAAACAGCTCCCTGGCCTAGATGTGGAAATCATCAAGGGGGTGGGCGGTGCCCTACTTATTTTGCATTCTTGGTGCTTAGAAAGTGCCTGGTAAATAGAAATTTTGAGCCAATAAATGTCTGTTGAATGGCTGAATGATTGATTGGACAAATGAATGACTAGACAATAACATTCACTATCCTCCAGAAGATTACAATACATTGCACAGGAGAGAGCACATCCTTGGAGAGATAGTTAGATGGTGCAGGGAAATCGAGGGTACAGATTTTGGAACAGCAATCTGCGCTTTATGTGGGAACAATGCTGAGGTGGATGATTAGTCCACCAGGGCTTCAACTACTGTATTAAAAATTAAATCTGCAGTTCATGTTTATTCCGTGGTGTGTTTTGCATTCTAGACAATCCTGGCAATATTTGGAAAATTATTGTTTACATTAAGTTAGAATTCCAGCATGTTTGAGCTGGAAAGCATTGGATTTCTTGGAGATGGTGCAAATAATCTCAGAAAGTGCTTTCATCAAAGTGAATAACTTTGTTTTTTGTCTGTTTGTTTGGTTGGGGATTTTCTTTTGGCCGTACCGCGTGGTTTGCGGGATCTTAGTTCCCTGACCAGGGATTGAACCCGTGCCCAAATTGTAGAGTCCTAACCACTGGACAGCCAGGGAACTCCTGAGAGTGAGTAACTTTGGAATTGAAGGGAATTTAGAGACATCTTAGTTGATCCTCCATACGAAAAGTGAGGAAACTGAATTCCAGAAAGGGGAGGTGATTTGGTCAAGGCCCGTGTAATACAGTCCTATAAATGCTGCCTTGACCTAGTTTTGAGGCCTCAGCTAGAGGCTGGTTAGTTCCCCATCCTGAGCAGTGGATTAAGTCCACACCCCCAACCATCTTCTTCACAGGCACCCCACACTCTCCATCACTACACCTACCCTAATTGCTGCAGGGTCCGGTCCACACAACCAGGGACAGCCCCGATACCCAAGAGCCCACTGAAATTACTCAAATGAGCCAATCCTAACCCTGCTTACCTTGCATCACCTGTTCCTTCCCAAGGAACCCACAGTCAAGGGTCTTGCCCACAGGTCCCCTCATCTCTCTTTCTGGTGACTGACCCCAGGAGTCCCCTGAGTGTCCCTGGGTGGTGTGCTGCGTTTTTCCCAGGAAACTGTACAACTCCTTTCGGTCCTTCCCTCTTGATCTGCAGCTGGCTGCACCCCACCTCGCCCGAGGTCACCTGGTGAAAATGTTGCACCGTGAATTGAGGCCAAGACCAAAGCTCTGCTGTAGAAGAATCAAGCCAGAACCCAGATCCCCTGACTCCTTATGTCAGCCTCAGATGCAGGTGATGTATTTCTCCCTTAAATATATGATCTAAAATTTTGCTTCCTCGGGCTTCCCTGGTGGCGCAGCGGTTGAGAGTCCGCCCGCCGATGCGGGGGACGCGGGTCCGCGCCCCGGTCCGGGAGGATCCCACGTGCCGCGGAGCGGCCGGGCCCGTGAGCCGTGGCCGCTGAGCCTGCGCGTCCGGAGCCTGCGCTCCGCGACGGGAGAGGCCACAACAGTGAGAGGCCCGCGAACCGCAAAAAAAAAAAAAAAAAAATTTGCTTCCTGAGGCTTTACTCTTCTTTCTCTAGATGCCATGTGATCTCCTAGGAAAGAAGTCAAACATAATCTCTTACCCAAGTTCCACGGAAATGAGGGTTGACACCCATCTTTTAGGACGGATTTTAACGCGACCAGCAAGAGCTGTGGAATTGGACAACACTTGCCCTGCAAAAGCCCTACTTTGTGGCTGGCTTAAATAATTTTTGCTGCAAATTTGGATTGCAGCCTCTGTTTCTTTCAGCTCCTCAATGGGGTTGAGGGATGGCCGAGGGCCCGTCTCCATGAGGAATGTTTTTTTTCCTGCAGGCTGCTTAAACGTGATGCATGCTGCACTTTAGTTAATGCCTAAAGTTCAGGGTCACGTAAGTGACATTTGAGTGGCCTGTCCAAATGGATTTTTAAGAAAAAAATGTCAGTGTCAGTGACAGATATGTGGATAACTGAATTATTAAATACAATTTCCTTTTTTTTTCCAATGGGCATGCCCCTTACATATTTTTTTAATGATCCATTTCTTAGTGACAAAATAATCACATACATAGAAATCTTGCTTATTTCTCTTCTTTCTTTGTTTGGAATAATATTATGTTAAATGCGAACCCTTAGGATCCGAGAACTGGTTAGAAAGGAAGTAAATGTCACCTAATCAGATTTCTCCCATCGGGAATTTGAATCTACTAAAACTACATTTCTCAATTTTTTCAAGAATAAGAAGTCATTTTTAGGGTCAAAGGATTTCACAGGTCCCTGTATAATAGTAGTTGCGTTTTTAGTATCCTTTGATTGAGAAACTAAGCTACTACAAATTCAGTCACCCCTTTAAATGAAGCTTTATCTTATGAATCATAACCACATATGTGCACATTGAACGACATATATTGGTGAGAGGGGTGGAGAGGATGAAGGTTATAGACTCAGAGACTCTGCTTGCTTCATCAGCCCTTCCTTTCTGCCGAGACTCACACAACCCGTGCTGGTTGTCTGAAACGTTTCTGCCAAGTAGTTCTGGTTTCTGCCTGTAAATTCCCTGTGCTGGGCATCTCACTACTTCACAAAGAAGCCCTCTGTATCTCTGGGCTGCTCTTCCTAATATCAGCAGCTTCTTTCTAACGTTTAGCTAAAATCTTTCTCTCTGGTTTTCACCCCCTGAGCCCACTGAAGACAATTATCGTCTTTCACATGACAGCTCAGCATTCATGCTTTCCACCCCCAACAGGGCCAGGATGAAGTGGGCCCAGAAAAGGCTGCTATGAGGGAAATCCAAAAGGCTAAAGCTCTAAGGGTTGCAAAATTATTGGATGTTGCTGTGGACCCATCTTTGGACTCCCATGACTACTGATGTCACGGGGACAGAAGAATACGAGTCAAGAGTCCCGGGTGACCGTGAAGAAGCAGAGAGGCGGAAGCTTCAAAGCTGACTGGGTCCCAGGGATTCCAGGCTGATAGGAGATGATTATGATGAAGAATTTATCAACCCAGTGGTGAAAGGTGGCCAAAAATTAGGTCCCAAGTAAACCTTTGAACTAATATCTGGATGTAGTGGGAAAAGCATTCAGATGAAAACCACCAGACCTAAAAGAAACTATTACTGCAGACCTCTTCATGCAACCTCAAGATGTTCTTATTCATGTTCTCACTGGTATGATTCCATATTTATAAAATCACATGTGTACACACACGCGCACGGGCGCACACACACACACACACACACACACACACAGCATGTTTCTACTCTTGCTGATTTCTTTAGTGATGGAACACATGACTTTTCAGCTGGCACGTGACTCCCTTAGCTATGAGTGGGTGATCAAAGGGAGTATAGTGTCCTAGAAATTCCCATGTGCTCCCTCCCGCTCTTCCTTTGACCCTCCTCCCAGGCTCCCCTGTTTCTAAATAAACATACTCAGCTCCCTGAAAGTTTTTAAGACCCCCCACCCATCCTCCAAGTTTCTCTTTTCTAAACATGTTCCCTTTGGCCAAAGCACAGTACTGAGAATTTAACCCATGACTCCACATGTGGACTGAATAAAATGGAATCTTCAATGCCCTCCCTTTATTGCTAGTAGCCCGCATGTTGTACACAGACCACATTCTGCACGAGAGGCTAAACACCCACCCCATCTCATGCCCAACCAGGCAGGAGAGCCCAGCGGTTAAGAACAAGGGCCTGGACTCAGACCCACCTGGTCTCGACACCTGTCTCCTCATCTCTCTCTGTGAGTCATTCAGCCTCTCCAACCCCAGTATCTACCATCCTGAAAGGCTGGATTTGGGTGAAGGTTTGCAGAAAGACTCCTGGTTTTTTCTCATTCAAACACCTGCCATTTGTTCATTTATTCCACACATATTCTTCCACAACAGTGTTGATGCGGAATGAACAAGATAGACTTCACCCTGGTCTGATGGAACTTACCGCCTCGACGTGAAAACGGACAAAAAAGCGCCAGATAATTGAGTGATTAATACAACATCAGGTCGTGATTAGTGCCAGGCATGCATATTATACGGACTGAGGGGATGGAGGTTACAGACGGTGCTTTTTATTTTTTTTAATTTATGTATTTTTGGCTGCACTGGGTCTTCATTGCAGTGCGCGGGCTCTCTCCAGTTGCCGTGAGCGGGGGCCACTCTTCAGTGTGGTGCGCTGGCCTCTCATTGCGGTGGCTTCTCTTGTTGTGGAGCACGGGCTCAGTAGTCGTGGCTCGCAGGCTCTAGAGCGCAGGCTCAGTAGTTGTGGCTCGTGGGCTTAGTTGCTCCGCGGCATGTGGGATCTTCCCGAACCAGGGCTCGAACCCGCGTCCCCTGCGTTGGCAGGCAGATTCCCAACCACTGCGCCACCAGGGAAGCCCAGACTGTGCTATTTTAGCTGGGATGGTCTGAGGAAGCCTCAAAGCACAAGCTGCTTGTAGGAGCGAGGGTCTGAGTGTACAGGTAAGTAACAGAAACTCCGACGTAAACAGGCCTCGTCAACGAGGAAACGTGCATCTCACGTAAGGAGAGTTACATTCACTGCATTCAGGGCTGGCCTCACCCAGAGGCTGCAGCAATGGTCTGAGTTTCACAGCCCATCAGGGCTGCATGGACAGAAGAAAGAAGACCAGCTCTTCCAGGGGTTCATTTTAAGGGGAGAGGAAGCCATTTCCCAGAAGCTCCACTAAAGGCTTGCTTCTCACGTCTCAGATCCTAGAATTAGGTCAAATACTTGTTCCGGAACAAGTCATTGACAGGAGGAAGTAATTACACAGTTGGCCTGGGCTTTTCCAATACAGGCACCACCGGCGAGGCCTTCATTCGACAGTTCGTATGTGTCAGACACTCTCTTCAGCATACAGGTAGAGTCCTCTCCTCAAGTTTAAAATCCTGTGAAGACTTCGAAGCCTACGTTTGTCCATCCACGTTCCATGCATGCATGTGCAGCGTGTTATCACGGGCAGGAACACAGCCAGACCTGCAGCGGTCTCTTCTTAGCCCTCAAGACCTTGGCATCCTGGGGTATTTACCTAGCCTCTGAAGTCTCTGTTTCCTCATCCAAAAATTGATGAAAATAATCACCCCTTCCTCACAGGATCGCTGTAAGATGGAGCTAGGGGCAGCACAAAGTAACTGCTCACTCAGCGTGTCAGTGACACGCAGGGCAGGGCAAGGGTGACTCAAGCGAGATGCCAGGACCGCAGGTCCCTGCCTGGGTGCCTGGCTTGCCTCACCCGGGCCAAGGCCCTGGGGGGACATCAAACATGTATTGACCTTCTAGTTATGTGAGACTATGCCGTCGACACCCTTTGGTCAAAGGCCACTAGGAACGTACTTGTAGTTGAGCAAACCAGGTATCCTACCTGTTGCAGGAGGGAGAAGGCAGAGCATAGGGAACCATGCGGAGTCTCAGGAAAAGGGGGCCAGAAAGAACCTATTCTAGGATTTGGGCCTGTCTGGGGATTTGGGGTCCACTAAAGACGCAGGGATCAAATCTAAGTTGGGTGTTGTTAGAAAGTGGGGACGATTTACGTTTGGGTTTCTCAATAAATCTCAGTCTATAGGGAGGGGAGACTAGAGCCAGGATAAGACTGGGATTGGAAAAGAGGTCACAGTCACTCATTGTAGCCAAGAGGCGGGGATGTTTGATATTTAGTGGGTGGCCCAGGGACCTCAGTTTGACCTGTTCCCAGACAAGATTATGAAGTGGCCCTGTTTTGTATCACTTTCCCATAGTCTCAGAGTAACCTTGTAGGATGCTGGTGTCCTGGAGAAGGTTTATGTCCAAGAGCAGAGGGGATCTGGCCTCGCCGTGAGGGCCCAGCCAGTTTCTGGATTGTTTTTCTTGCTTAGTACTAGACAATGGAGACCAAACATTAAGTCCCTGCCCTCAAGAAACTCATAGCCTGGAGGGAGGCAAACCTTTACAATACCGTATGAGGATAATGCATTTATTATTACTGCAGTTATGGAGGTGTTACATCTAGATGCGGGGGCTCATGGGAAGCAAAGGGGAGCATCAGTGAAAGCTTCTGCAAAGGAGGGTATATTTCGCCTGGGACAAAGGAGGAGAAAGAAAGAGACAAAGGAAATCCTCCCTGAGCGTGGCCGGCTCTGTGTTCCAAATTATAAATTCAACACAAGCCCCAGCAACTTTGCAACTGTAGACGTTTTCTTCTCTTTCTTTCCAGGAAAAAAAATAGCCCTTCTATTTTCATCTTTGGAATCGCCATTTGTCATTCTCAAGGTGCCTCGGTGCCTTTGTCTCTGGTGTCAGCCGGCAGCAATGTTGCTAAAAATAGCTGGCGGAGGGAATCGCTCTACACACTGAACATTAAAAATAGAAAGGGAAGCACTGTTGTGAATAATGCATAGGAGAGAAACCCGCTCGCACTGGCCTCCAGGTTCTCCGGGGGCCTGGCTGCTGGGCAGAGCCCTGCAGGGCAGGGGAGGATCAAGGCATTTGTTTCGCTCCTGCTTCAGTGAAACGGCAGCCGGCAAATGACAGCTTGCCCCTCGGCCTGCCTGGGCCAGTGAAGGCTGAGGTGAAATGAAGGCTTGGACCAGCATTCTGGCATGCAAATCTGCTGTCTAATTTATAAGCAGAAATTCAAATGCCATCCACGACCAGCACAAAGGAGGGGTGGGTCTGTGACATGGCAGTGAGGACATGCCCTATCGAAAGCCATGGAGTTTCTTTAAAAAATATACTGCTAGCCAATGAGAACCCATCTGCAAGGGGAGTTTGCCTCTGAAATCCCCAGATTAGGATTTCTGCAAACTCTAATAGCTGCTCAAGGTCAAGAGCCGATTGCATCAGCCAGAGGGGAGCTCCCGCCGCATCCAAGAACATCGTAAGTTCCTCATCAATATTGATGAATAACCGAATGCTCTTAGAAGGATACACAAAAAACCTCCCTTTACACTGACTCATTTGCCATAACCAGACACTAGCTTTATTTCTGGAAGTCCCAGACTGTCAGCACTGAAATAACTCAGAGACTGGTGGGTCGAGTGCAGGGTGAAGTCCCGAGAAGGGCAGAAGGTATCTCAGGTCACTCAGAGGCAGGGCTGACTTCCCCCTTCACTGCCCCCGCCCGATTTGCCTTCCCCAGCGGTGGCCTGCTGAGTCACCTCTTCAAATCCTCGTGCAGTAGGAACCTTGTTCCCAAATGAGGAACAAGCCTTGATGCAGGTAGAATTCATTGTGTCTGACCCAGCACGTACATCAGAGGTGGTATGCAGTCCCTTCGTGGCCCTGAACTGTGGGACCAGAGCAGCCCACGGACTCCCAGCATTGCCCTGGAGTACAGGGTCTCTGCTGCATCCATCTAGCGAGCTGGGTTTTGATTTGATCCAATAGAGTCTTCCTAGCTCTCCTAAGAGAAAGGTAACTGCTATTACAGAGATCATCTCTCCTTCCTCAGGGGCGGGGGCCTCATTCTCAACCCACGTCCAGCATCCTTGTCGAATGGCTAAGAACACAGCTTTGGAACCAGCCTGGTCTCAAATCCAGTTCTGCCCTTGACCGTCTGCTCGACTTTGAGCACCATGTCTGACATCTCCGGGCTCCTATTTCCTGCTCCTGAAGTGGGACCAATATCACGGATTTACCAGGGCTGTTACAAAGCCAAGACCACGAATGAGAAATGTTGGCCACAGTGACCACACACAGCTGGCGCTCCACAGACAGCAGTGCCTCCCATTTCCCAGAGCTCCCCGCCTTCCTGTCTGCATTGCAAGCCTCCCGGCTCCGACTGAGAGCTGGCTTTGAATCCCAGGTCTGTGACACTCCCTCGGTGGCCTTGGGTAATGGGTGTCCACGTGCTTGCTTGTAAATGAAGACCATCAAGCCTCCCTTGGTGGTTCTGGAGCAGGTTAGTGAGATAACAGGATAAAGGACAGCTGTGATGACACCAAGCCCTCAGGCCTCCGGGATGTGAAAACCGTTTTCCTTGTAGGGGCCATAGAACTGGCCTGGCATATGCTTAAATTGGTGGCAAGTCAACTTTTATTTTCCTGGCTTTCCCTCATCATTCACTTATTCAGTCATTCTTTTACTCATTCATTTATTCTTTTATTTATTAATTAGTTCATTTGTCAAACCCCCAAAACATATACCCTGGGCTGGGTCCTATACTGCTTAGTGCATTACCAGAGAGGAATAAGACATGCCCCTGACTTTGACGGGGGCCCCTAAGAAGGAAGGTCACCCTGGCAAATGTTCATCAAAAACCTTGAAGATTCCACGGGCCTCTCCTATCCTTTTCCTGTTTTGGTTTTGTCTCCTACTATCCAGTAAAGTGGGTGAGGTAGACAGACTAGTGTTTCCAAAGATGACCACGGCCTAATCCTTGTAAAATGTGAATGTTACCTTCTGTGGCAAGAGGGACTTTGTGGATGGGCTTAAGTTAAGCATCATGATCCAGGGAGATAACCCTGGGTGATTGGGTTGGGCCCTCAATGTAAGGACAAGGGTCCTTAGAAGAGGGAGGAGAGGGAGATCTGATTTCAGAGACAGAGAAGGTAATATGACATTGGAGGGCAGAGGTTGGAAGAGACTGGAGCCATGTGGCCAAGGAATGCTGGCAGCCTTGGAAACACAAGAACATGTTTGGAAACATGGAAAGAACACCAAATACCCATTCCTAATACTCACACTGTACCTTAGAGGGAAAATGCACTGGATTCATCCACAGTGAGAAAACATTCAATGAATCATCAGCCCTATAGGATCGGAGCAAATAGAACGTCTACCCAGAGCTACCTAAGCAGGGGACAGATGGAAACAAATGACATAATGACTCAGCAAATATAGTACAGAAGAAAAAAATACACTCATGAAAGGAACACAGCAAGCAGAAGTCAGACAAAGACCCCAAACTATGAGAAAACGTAACTCAGGGAAGGGAAGGGAATGGGTCATGATTGTTTCCGGCTATAGAATGACTTAATAAGACCATGAATTTAAAATTTAAAAGTTCAAACAAAGAAATACTAAAACAACAGGAGGAGATGAATCAAGAAAATTTAGACTTAGGGTCCCAGCAGGAAACAGAAGGCACCCTGCTGGGATTTTGAAGAAATTGAGTCAAGGGTCCACTTACAGGGTGAGGGACGTCACTGAGGAAGGTGAAAGCACCCCAGTACTGGTGACAGTGGGAAGCTGTCCCCAGCCCCAGGCCTGCAAGGGCAGGAGAACGAGCTGGTGTCACCAGCAGCATGAAAGAAGGGCCTCACCAGCTGCAGAGGATGGTGGGAAAGATGTATTCTTAGTTGGGTGCATGGTTACATTGAATGAAATTGAGGTTCTATAGCTGAGAAAAAAAGGGGAAGATGTGTATTGGGTGGCCACAAACTATCTCTGCCACAAATAGACAAACTTTCTTCACTGAGCAAGTACCGAGAGCGTTGTGAAGGAGGAAGGGAAGGAGGAGGAAAGACAAATGTGACACAGACGCCAATATTCAGCGACTCACAGTCTGATGGGGAGACAGATATGTAATAAATGAGTTTATTAGAGTCTCTGCTGCCCTCTTTAAAGTGTGTCTAAGGATTGACATATACGCACTACTATTTTAAAATAGGTAACCAACAAGGACCTACAGTATAGCACAGGGGACTCTGCCCAATATTCTGCAATAACCTAAATGAGAAAAGAATTTGCAAAAGAATAAATATGTGTATATGTATAACTGAATCACTTTGCTGTACACCTGAAACTAACACAACATTTTAAATCGACTATAATCCAATATAAAATAAAAATTTAAAAAGAATATATTAAGGATAGTAAGCATAAAGAAAATTAATGAATGGTAACTGGATATATACCAAGTTGTATTGAAACCGAATGTTGAAGCCTTTTTTTTTTTTTTGCAGTACGCGGGCCTCTCACCGCTGTGGCCTCTCCCATTGCGGAGCACAGGCTCCGGACGCCCAGGCTCAGCGGCCATGGCTCACGGACCCACCCGCTCCGCGGCACGTGGGATCCTCCCGGACCGGGGCACGAACCCGCGTCCCCTGCATCGGCAGGCGGACTCTCAACCACTGCGCCACCAGGGAGCCCTGAAGCCTTTTTAAAATCAGCATAAGGAAACAGTTTTTCTGGTATTTTTCAAATGTTTTTAGAGCTGTTCTGTTCAGTTATGCACTAATACATCCTATTAAACACTAACTGATTTAAGACGTGAAACAAAAGTGTGCCTAAGGAGATGGGGGATACAAAGAGGGCCGTTGTCCGCTGACCCTAGAGTTTAGTGGACGCACATCTCTTGAAGGGAGTGGCCTTTGAAAACACGGAGATTTTCTCCAGGAAACCTGGAGGGGTGGTGGGAATAATTAAGAAGGGGAGAAACGGTACCCCGCGTCTGGGGGACAGCAGGCCTGGAGTTTGGCAGGAATGTAAGAGGGGAGATGGGACAGGAGAGGTGGGCCAGAGACATGTTGTGAAGGGTTTGCCTGCTGTGCTTATGTTGGAGTCTCTAACGCATGGAGGGGACAGTCTGCTTCTGTGAATTGGTGGTAATAACGGTGTGTCTACTTCACTGGGCTGTTTCGAGGGTTCAACGGAATGAAACAGTGAGTCCCCAGCAAATTCTAGTTATAAATACTGAGAGGCTAGGAGGTCCCTTGTCATTAACAAAGCCTGGACCACCCCTCGGTGGGAGACCAGGGGGAGTCAAAGACAACAAATGCCTGCAAATGAGAGGGCCTCTTAGGACTTGGTTGAAATTTTCTTTCTAGGCAGAAATTTTGTTTTGATTTGATTTCGTGTAAAAGATGTTGCTGATACGGCCACTTCAGAGATGGAGGCTTGCGATAATTTTTGACACACTTTCCTTGAAAAGCTCTTTAGGGCTTCCTTAAAATACATTTTGCTGAGATTGAAAATGAGTCCCGTCTATCTGCTCCCAGCTGTCTGGACCAGGGGTTGTTTCTGCCTCAGCCAATTTTTTGAAGCCGTTAGAGGGACAAAGTGTGTTCTGGCCGCGGCTCCGGAGGAGGCTTGGGTCAGGGAGATGCTCTTCCACAGCCGATGGGCCACGGGGGTGTCCAGCCTCCTCACCTCCCACAGGAAGCAGCTCCTGGGCAGAGGCTGGTGGCAGTTTAGTTATCACAGTGTTTCAGGCCAACACCACGGCTGAGAAGATAAAGAACCATCCTTTAATTTCTTTCCAATGTTTGGTATTTAAAAAAAATTGAGGTATCACTTTCATATAGAAAAATGAGCACATCATTAATGTACAGCTTGATTTTTATAGATGGATACCCCCATGTAACCACTGCCAAAGTCAAGGCATAGAGCATTTTCATCAACTCGGAGATGCCCTTGTGTTCTTCCCAAGTCCTTACACCCACCCACCAGAGGTAAATGCTATTCTGACCTCCAAAACCACCCATTAGTTTTGCACATTCGTGTTCTCTGTATCAATGGAATCGTACCGTGTGTGGTCCTTTGCTTTTGGTTCTGCTAATGCAAGTAAGATCTCTGAGATTCCCCTATGTTTTAGCATATATCAGTAGTTTGTTCTTTTACATTATTGTGTAGTAGCCAACTTTACATCTAAATTATCATTTTCCAAAGTTAAAAACTTGACACTTATATAAATGTAAACTTGCCATGTATCAAAGATTTTATTCAACTCATTAATTAATGAGTGAATCAGTAAAACACTAAAAACAGGTTCCAATGAGGATTTGACTTCCGGAGATTTGTATTCTCTACCAGATAGAATTTGTTGGTATTGTTGTGAACAGGAATAATTTAGGTTGCTATGAACAGGAAGCATTTGCATTGTTATCTGTTTTCCATAACTTACTATCTTTCCAGAGCTGTAAAGTCACAGAATCAATAGAAAGAAAGGTATATTCCCTATACACTCAGAAAACCCCTGGACCACACCCAGCACTGAGCTAGAAGATTACCTAGGGATCTCTTTGGCTCTGTACCAAGTCTTAGAAAATATTTCCTAACAATGTGAACATACTTCAATTTATTTATCCATTTGCTTGTTGATGAGCATTTGAGTTATTTACAGTTTGGAGTTATTATGAATAAAGCTACCATGAGCATTGTGTGTGTGTGTCTTTTTGTGGACATGTGTATCACTTCTCTTGAGTATACACCTAGGAGTGGAATTGCTGGTTCATAGAAAAATTGCACATTTCTCTTTCGTAGATACTCCTGAGCAGTTTTCCAAAATCGTTGTACCATTGTAGACTCTCCCTTGTCTCCCAGATGTGTCTGATAATTCCAGTTGCTCTGCTTCCTTGCTAACATTTGGTGGTGGCAGTGTTTTTCATTTGAGCCATTCATGGGTTGTGCAGACGCCAACAGTTTTTATCACTTAAGTCAGGAGTTTTTCTACTTCCATGTGTATAAGAATTACCTGGGCTGTTCATTTAAAATGTGGATGCACAGGTCCCAGCCCATCTCCAGAAGTTTTGATCTAGTAGTTTTGGCTCAAGCTCAGAAATCTGCATTATTAACCAGCGCTTTATTACTAAGGCTGTATTATGAGAAATACTGACTTCAATGAAGCTTTACTGTGTAATCTATGAGTTGCTGCTGTTGTTTTACTTTCTTCAGAGTTCATCCTGCCAGGAGAGAGGCTGAGAACACAGGTCAGCTCACAGATTTTTGAACGTGAAATAATGATAACTACCTTTTATCTCACTTTTCAAACAATCGTCCAGAATGAGACTTGGCTTTTCCATCTTGCAAATGGGGACATTGAGGTTTGAGCGTAGGTAAGGAAGAGAGGAAAGGCAATTTGCCCAAGAATTCAACATAGAGAATCAAGGATTAGATCCAAGGATTGTCCTATCCCCTATCAATAAATTTTCTAATATACTAATTATTTTGGCACCTTTTTGTTTATTTTTGCTGGCAGAGGACATTTTTCTCTAAGATAAAGTCTCTTTTTAAAATTTTTTATTTTTAAAATTTATTTTAAAATTTTATTTACTGGGACTTCCCTGGTGGTCCAGTGGTAAAGAATCCACCTTACAATGTAGGGGACGAGGGTTTGATCCCTGGTTGGGGAACTAAGATCCCACATGCCTCGGGGCAACTAAGCCCGTGCGACGACTACTGAGCTCGCGCGCCTCAAGGAAGAGCCCAAGTGCCGAAAACTACAGAGCCCACGTGCTCTGGACCCTGCATGCCACAACTAGAGAGAGAAAACACTGATGCCACAACTAGAGAGAAGCCCACACACCTCAACGAAGACCCCGCGTGCCACAACTATGACCCTATGCAGCCAAAAATAATAAATAAAATAAATAAATAATAATAATAAATAAATTTTTTAAATGAATGAATATTATTGATTGCATTTTTTAATTGAAGTATAGTTGATTTTCAATGCTTCAGGTGTATAGCAAAGTGATTCAGTTATACACACACACACACACACACACACACACCCATATTCTTTTTCCAATATAGGTTATTACAAGATGTTGAATATAGTTCCCTGTGCTGTACAGTAGGTCCTGGTTGTTTATCTATTTTATATATGATAGTGTGTATCTGTCCATCTCAAATTCCCAATTCATCTCTCTCCCCCTTCCCCTTTGGTAACCATAAGTTTGTCTTCTGTCTGTGAGTCTATTTCTGTTTTGTTTTTTTAAAAAAATTTATTTATTTAATTTATTTATTTTTGGCTCTGTTGGGTCTTCATTGCTGCACGTGGGCTTTCTCTAATTGCGGTGGCTTCTTTTGTTGCAGAGCATGGCCTCTAGGCGCTCGGACTTCAGTAGTTGTGGCTCGTGGGCTCTAGAGTGCAGGCTCGGTAGTTGCGACGCACGGGCTTAGCTGCTCCACGGCATGTGCGATCTTCCCAGACCAGGGCTTGAACCCGTGTCCCCTGCATTGGCAGGCGGATCCTTAACCACTCCGCCACCAGGGAAGCCCTCTATTTCTGTTTTGCAAATAAGTTCATTCGTGTCCTTTTTTAATATTCCCCATATAAGAGATACCATATGACACAAGATAAAGTCTTAAGCAAAATCCCAGTGTATGAAACAGATCATAATTAAGAATAATTAAGCAAGGGCTAGGAGCACAGCACCAGCCTGCGTAACTTCTCTGAGCCCTGGTGTCCTACTTCCACCTGTAACCTCCCCTGGGCCCCAGGACAAGGGCTTGTGAACCACAGGCCCCCAGCACTGTCCCTAAGAGGCCTGAGCACAGACGTGTGATTCATATAACATGCCGTTTTTATTTGTTCAAGAAAATATCCACCCCTAAAATTTGGATTCTCTTTTCTTTAAACCTAAACATAACCTGAGAGTAAAATGTAACCTGGGTGTGGGGAGAGGGAGGGCAATTGGGTGGCCCAGGAGGTATGACCTAGAAGTCACAGTAACAGTGAACCCAGGGCAGAAAAAGCAGGTGGCAAAGGGCAGAAATATTATTCAGAAGGGAAGTACCCCTACACCCCAAATAAATCAATTTTGCATGCTGGTGTTCTCTTATCCTCAGATGGCAAGCTGATTAAAGTTAGAGGACACTTCTAGCATCCTTCGCCATGCTCATGGCCTTCCAGCCGGCCTGTAGTAACAGTGGCACTAAAGTGTGTTGCGCGCTTAGTGAGGGGGCCAACCGTTGGGATAAGCAACTTGCACGTTTATCCTCACGTCAGCCCTATAGCGCAGGTGCGTGCCCTTGCTATCTTACAGATGAGGGAATTGGGGCACTTGGGGCTTATGGACCTTCTCCAAGGTTACTCAGCTACTAGACAATGCAATTGTGCTCACCTGGGTTCACACGGCAATACCAGTTAGGGTGTAGGTTTGGTGGCTGTCACAGAGGTTCAAATACCGTGGCCTAAACAAGTCAGAAGTTAATTTTTCTCATGTGTCAGTCTTAACGGAAGCTGTCAGAGACCAGGTCCCTTTGACCTTATCACTCAGCCCTCCCTAGGGGTATGGCCCCATTTGTATGGTCCCTGAAAACGCCCCATCACATCCCCCTCCCGGGTGGCAAGAAAGGAGTGAGGGGAAGGCGAGGCACTTTGCCTCCCTCACTTCTGCTCTCACACCATTGACCTGGACTGGGTTAGAAGGTCTTATCTAGTACCAAGAGGGGTGTGTGAATGCCTGTTTTAAGTTAAAATCAACGTTGTTATTATTAATGTAACAGTAGATAAAGGAAGATGCATTCGCGGACGGCCACTCCGCTCCTCTATCTTGTATTGAGAGGTATTGGGCAGGATATGACCAGGACTTTCACATCTAAGGCAAAATATAAGCTGCAGCATAAACAAATATTTTGCAGGCACCTACCATGTACAGGGAAACATACGACAAGCCATGGATAGAAGACTTCCGAGATATAACTCTGCAGACAAAAGGATAGCATGAGCTGAGTGCCTTCTGAGTACCTGAAACTGGGCTGGACACTTCCAAGACATCATGTCCTACAATTGTCTCCACACAGCAGTTGAGAGGTGAGAGCATTCAGGCTCAAAGAGGTGAAGTGACTTGCCGAAGTTCACGTGTCTAGTAAGCGGTCAGATAAAGATTCAAGATTCCTGCGTGACCCTGGGCAGGTTACTTAACTTCTCTGTACCTATGACTTCCTCATCTCTAGAGTGGAGAAAATGGTAGCTACCCCACAGGACTGCTGCAGGCGGTGGATGCTCTAATGTACTTGAGATGCTGGGTAGAAGGTTTGGCCGGTAGCAAACCCTCGGCAAATGGTTAGATGTTATTATTGTTGTTATTAACGTTATTGTTAATATTAGTATTAGTGTTGTCTTTCCACTCTCCCACCCTGCATCCAGTCCTAATCCAAGTGTGGTAAATTCTGTATTAGGAATACAGAAAGCTAAGGATGTCCACGGAGATGGTGGGATCCTTTGAAGTCTAAAACATAAGAAAGACTCATAAAGGAAAAGAATTTGCTGGACTTTGAAAGAAGGGTAGGATTTTAACAGGCAGAGAAAAGGAGTGAGGCTGGAGAAGAAGGCATTCCGGGGAAGGGGATGAGCTTGGGAAAAGGCATCTGGAAAGGCAGCGGTAAGGGCGTCATGGGGTAGTGAGGTGGGATAGGTGCGGCGAATGAGTGGGAGACAAGGCAGGATGGCGAGGGCCGGGGGAAGCACGGAGCTAATTTAAAGAGGTTGGCCTTTTACCTGAAGGCAGTGGAGAGCCCTGGAGGGTTTTGATCAGCTCTGTGCCGGAGGAAGATTGCCATGGCAACAACTCTGGGGAAAGATGAGCAGGTGGAGAGGCCAGCTCAGGAACCAGCGCCAGGGTTTAGGTAAGAGGTAATGAGGATCCGAATTCGAGCTCTGGCTTTGGGAAAGACTGGGAGGGAGCCAAATAAGGACAGTGTGTGGAGGGGGAACTAAAGGATCCCAGTGGCTCTGTGTGTAGAGGGTAAGGCAGGTGGAGCAGTGAAGCTGGAATGCTTAAGCCCACTGTCTGAAGCACAGGCTCCAAATAACTTAAGCCTCATAGCATATGATGCTCTCTGCCTGCTGTGACAAATGGTGAAATTTTTTCTTTTTATTTTTTTTCTGGCTGGTTCCGGTTAGACCTGAAGCTATTCATTCACTCACTCACTTGTTCATTTGTTAATGCATGTGCTCAGAGTTTATGTTAAGCAAGTTCAATTGGTAAAGAGATCAAATGTGCTTTAGACAACAATTTCTATGAGCAAGGTGTAGAGTAGGCTCGTGTAACAAAAAAGTCCGGCTAGAAACCGGATATCTGTGTTCCCCATAAATTCCCATGTTGAGACCTATTGCCCCAGTGTGATGGTATTAGGGGTGGGGCCTTTGGAAGGTGATTTAGGTAATGGGGGTGGAGCCCTCATGAATGGCATTAACGCCCTTATACAAGAGACCCCAGGGAGTCCCCCTGCGCCTTCTGCAATGTGACAACACAGCTAGGAGACCAGGAAGATTCGCGAGATGCCGAACCTGCTGGTGCCTTATCTTGAATTTCCCAGTCTCCAGAACTGTTAGAAATAAATTTCTATTGTTTATAGGTCACCTAGTCTATGGTATGCTTTTACAGCAGCCAGAACAGACTAAGACAGGCCCCCAAATACATTGGTTTGAACCAGCCACAATTAATTTATCTTCCTTATTTAAGTTTCAAGTCAGTTCAGGTATGGTGTGAGGGCCTGATGGTGAAGGGAAATTAGCCTACTTCTAAGTTGTTCTGCCATCCTCAACAGGTAGCTTCCATCTCGAGATCCAGAATGGCTGCTCCAGTGGCCGCTGTCATGTCTACCCTCAAGCCAGCAAGAAAAGGGGAAAGAAAGGGGAGGACTCCTCTTCCCTTAAAGGCTGTGACCCAGAAGGTGAACACATCACTTCCATTTACATCCCATAGCTGGAACTTTTTCCCATGACCACATAACTACAAAGGAGGCTGACAAAGGTACTCCTGAGTTGGGTGTCCACGTACAGATACGAAACCTACCTCCAGGGAATAAGGGGATGTTGGCAGACAAATACAGTCTCTGCTACTCTCCTATATCCCCTGTGCCTACTAAATTCAGGGAACTTAGAAGGGGCTGATCCATTTGCATGGTGAGTTAACGAAAACCTCATGATACGTTCTGGGATACCAAGATGAAACAATATACTTTCTGTTTTGAAGGAGCTTGGAGTCTATACTGGGGGCTAGACAAGTAAAGAAACAAAGACAACGAATTGTATCGGGTGGGATAGCAGCCTGTGCGGGCCACAGTTTGAACAGTCACAAAGGAGAAAGGCAGCACATCCATCTGGGGCAAGAGAGGTCAGAAAAGACTCCATCAAGAAGGTGATGCTCAGCTGAGTCCGGAAAGCTGAGTCGATGTTTGTCTGGGGAGGCAGGCGAGGAGAGCCGTTCAAGGACGCAAAAGAAGAACATCGGCAAAGACAGGAAGATTTAGAAACAACCTGGTACATTCAGAGGAGGGCAAGTAGGATGGGAGAGAAATGGCAAGAGAAGAGGATGGGATGGAGGAGGTGGGTGGGGACCAGGTCTGGGGACCTTAGTCTTTATCCCATAGGAAATGGTGGCCCATTGAACAGTTTCAAATACAGATGTTTAATGTGTCAGGGGTGTGCGTGCACAATTACATTTGCATTTTTGGAAAATTGCTTTAAGTACACTTTGCGGGGGATGAACTAACGGTAGGGACAAGACCGGCAACAGGAAGCAAAATATCGCAGAAGCTTAGTTTTTCTTGGTGAGTCTTAAAGTTTGATACAAATCTAACTGTCAATAGTCTAATATACCTCATAAATACCTCATAAAGCTAGAAATATTTTATTTGAAATTAATTAAAGTTGCAATTGACTATTTTAAGACCAAGTCTAATTGATTTTTTTTTTTCTGTCATCAGTTTTATTTCCAGTGCTCAAATTTTTACTTCCTCTGTTTGTGTCTGCCTCTCCTGCTGAAGACTGTAAAGATGATGAAGATACTTAGAGAAGAGCTGTGTACCCTTGGGAAGGTCTCCTGCCTTCCACACCACAGCTGTATTATGAGTGGGCTGGAAGGGATGAACCCCAAGGCTCCTTCTATGCTGTAGGAAGAGTCTGTGACACCCAAACCATGGAAACCCTAAGTAAAGAATCCAAGGGATTATCAATCATCTCATTTAACTTTGAGGAAACTGAGCTCAGAGAGGTCCAATGATATGCTCAAGGTCACCGGGCTAAGTAGCAGCAACAAAACCACGGGCCAGGATGTGGGTCCTTCTCAGGTCAAGTCTTTTCCCACTAATAGGATCAAATTTCACAGCCTAGACAAGAACCTCTCTGCCACCTCTTGTCTTCCCTCGGCTGAAATGATGCCCCTGCCCCCTGCAAAGTTTCTTCCACTTCTAAATTTCCATAATTTATAGGGTTTACCATGAGAGCATTTTGTGGATCCTTTTCTACTAATGCTTATCACACGATGCAGTAAATGCTCACCCAGTCATTCATTTGTTTATTTAATGAGAATTTTCCAGTCTCATTATAATCTTCATTAGCAGCGCTTTCAAGGATAACACCGGACACCGCGGTGCTCTCCAGTTTTTGACTTACAAATAATGCGGTGAAAAACCTCATTGAATCTTGGTAGGCATCTCTGATTATTTCCTTGGGAGAGAGTCTAGATGGAGAATCTTCTACCAGGATGTCTGATATACACTTCACAGTTAACAGGGCCAAGTTGGACTCTTGACTTACTGTCCCATCCTGATACCACACACACAGACACACAGACACACACACACGCACACTCACACACACACACACTCCTTTTGCTTCTTCCATAGTCTCATTCATCGGTGAATGACACCACATTGCACTCAATTACTTAAACCAAAAACCTACTATCTTCAATATCTTTCTTCTATTTACCCTCTTATTTAGTCCATCAGCACGCCCCATCAGTTCTAATACCTCCTAAATCTATCTCATATCATCTCCAGTGTCACCAGCTTGGTCCAAGCCCCCAGCATCTCTCCCGACACCTGAGATAGCCCCTAACTCACCTCCTTCCATCTAATCCAGACCTCTTATATTCCATTGTCTATACAGTAGCCAGAATAATATAAAAATGTAAATCAGTTCATGTCTTATATCCTCATGAAATTCTACAATATTTAGCACAGATTTAAGGAAAAAAATACAAACTCTTAATCATGGCTTACAAAGCCCCCTGACCACCCTGCCGCCTGCACCTCCTTCTACCCCCTCTCCCAATGCATTCATTTATTTTATTACGTGAAAGTTACAGTGACGGGCACTTGCAAGTGTATCAGCAAGAAAAAGAAACAAAGATTCCTTTCTCATGGAATTTATATTCTCCCAGGAAAGACAAGAAACATAATCCATGGAAACCTTGCAGAGTGTGGTAGAAGTGGTATGTGCTAGGGGGAAAAAGAGAGGTAGAACAGAATAAGGGGGAGGCGGGGTTATAGGATACGACTTTAAATAGGCTATGACATTTCAGCAACTCTTCTAACAGGTGGAGTGAGCCCCATAGATATGAGGAGCAGAACTTTCTAAGCAGAGAAGATCCATTTCCCGTACAGCAGCCATCATAATATACTGCATACCTTACATTCTAGTTTCTGAAGTTCAGACCGTAAGCACATAAGTGAACAAGAAAACTGGGAAAGTTCAGGTAGTGATGAATAGTTGTAACGGACCTAAAAGAGGATCATATGAAGTGACTGGCTGAGGACTAGTTCAGGTTACTCATTGCATCTCGTCCTTGCATCACCCTGATAAGTTAGGTCTTAGTAGCCTCATTGTACAAAGAAAGAAACTAATGGCAGAAAGACTTTAAATAATTTGCCCAAGTTCACTCAGCTAGTTCCTCCTTTTGTGTGTCTCCATGGACGCTCTGTGGCTGTCCTGGCACTTGTCACATGGTCTTACAATGGCATGTTTAGTCACCTGACTTTCCTGCAAGGCTGTGAGCCCCGTGAGGGGGAAGCTGCGTCTTTCTCATCCCACACGGAGCCTGAGACACTAACTAGCACAGTGGCTAACACCCGGCAGGCATCCAACAATGCGTGCTAAATCCGTGAATACATGCCTGCCCCCTGGTTCCAATCCTGGTCTGACGGACCCTAAATCTAAGTCCTGCACTGTGAGTGTATTGGCCCTAATGTAGTATGCTGGTTTGAAAAATAGTCAACAAATTCTTTGACACTCTTTCCACTGAGTCAGTGTCCAAATCCGAGGGGCTTTTGACTCCTCCAGCCAATGGAGTACATTGTAATTGACACTGTGTGGCCCTGGGGCTGGGTCACAAAAGGTCATGCAGCTTCCGCCTCATTCACTGCAACACTTGCTGCCAATTGTCCGGAGGGGAACATGCATAAGCGCTCCGGTCAACAGTCCCACTGGTGTCCCAACATCCCCAGAGAAGGGGCCGTCTTGGAAGTGGATCCTCTCACCCCAGATGATCCAACCCCACCCATCTGAGTCATCCCAGCCGAGTCTCAAAAACATGGAGCAGTAACAGGCCAGTAGTGCGGTGCCCTGTCGGAGCTCCTGACACAAAGACTCCACAAAAATCATAAAAGGGCTGTTGCTTTGCACCAGGAAGTGTGAGGTGGTAGGTTACATAGCCACAGATAACTGGAACATGAAGGAAAATCCTATGTTCATATTGACTTAACTGTTGTGTTGACAGTTTACCTCCCTTTCCTGAATGTAAGCTTTCTGAGTGCAGGAATTTTTGCCTCTTTTGTTCAAAGCTGTATTTCTGGCACCTAGTAGACGACGTGGCATACAGTAGCTGCTCAATAACTGTTTATGAAATGAATGAAGCTTTAAACATATTCATTGAAATAGAGGAGCAGCAAAAATCAGCTCTTAGCCTTTTGGCCAAAGCCAAGAGGGAAACATGAAGCTCGCGAGATTTCCAATGATGGCAGGATAAAACCATACTGGATGCTTTAGGAAAGCCTGGATCCTTCTGAAACAATTTACTGCAATCATTTTTACTCTGTCTTACCCTTCTCCATCATCTTCCTAGATAGTGAGAGATTTTCCATGATTTAGTTTATGTCTTACCTCATTCCTTGCCAAGCCTGGAAGATCCTAGAAAGTCTTAGTTGCTCCAAAAATATTTAGTGAATGAGATCTCATGCATCCCAAACCACAGAGCCAAGTTTTATCTTCGTGAATGTAATACAAAACTGAGCTCTTAATTTGGAAAGGAAAGAATCAGCTACTTAATATGCAATGTCAGCAGCCTTGTCGATTTTATGGTTCAAAACAGAACTGCATGTCCCTAAGCCCAGTCGATTTCCTGTTTGTTATCACATTAGACCTATCCCAAGGCAGACGGAAAATTTGAAGGACATCTCCAGCCATTAAGAATGGCATAAATCTTTCAGGACTGCATTTAAATACATAATACTTCCCATTAACATTTTTTGAAATTAGGGTCCACTCAATTTCTTGATTAAGCAGGAGTTCTTTTATCAAGTAATTCTGTTCCTTTCAGCTGATAACTGGGCTCCCCAAATCTACAGTCGTTGGTAGGAACCCCTGTTGATGTCAGTCCTGCTTTTAAGGCAGACTTTGTTCAAAATTCCATACAAGATCTTTGTTGGTCCCCTCTCTGACCTTCACTCTGCCTGAGTGTTTTTATCATCAGTTCATGAGAAGAACAATGGTCCCAGCACCTCTACTGCAGCCTCCCCATGCTCAGCACTCCAGTAGTTTTCAGAATAACACTAAGGTGTGGTACTAGCATCTCCATTTTATAGATGATAGAATGAGGGCCCAGGGAGATTGAACAAGCTGCCCGAAGTCACAGCAAGTGGGTGGCAGAGCCAGGAGTTGAACTTCGTGTTGATTTGATTCTAAAGCAGGCATTCCTCTGACTTTGCTGAAAGGGATGGAAGACAAACTGGCATTTATAAGAGCTCCTACTATGTGCCAGGCACTATATTGGACATGATAGTCTTTAGTCATTTGATAGCCACATTATAAAGTAGGCATTTTAATCTCCATTTCACATAGGAAAATGAGGCTCCAACATATTTAACAATTTGCCCAAGGTTAAACAGCTACTAATCCATGAAGCCAGGATTCAAGTTCAGGCTGTGAGACTCCACACACTGCTCTTTTCTTTAAGCAGGAACCTAAGCATTGAATGAAAGGTCTAGTAGATGGTGAATTAACAGGGAGGCAGAGGTATCCTGTGACTTTGAGGAAATCACTAAACCTCTCTGCCTCTCAACATCTCCACCTGTAAAATGGGTTGATAAAGCTCTCCCTCCCTACCCCACAAGACTTTGGGAGGATCAATGTTAGGACTGAATAAAGAAACTACCTGTCCTAAACCCTTACTTTACAGATCAGGACACTGGGGCCCAGACAGGCCATGCAGCTTTTCCAAGTTGCTCAGTGAATTGATGACCCGGGCTAGATTAGAACCTCGGTGTATCAGTCAGCTAATGCTTGGTAACAAGTGCCAAAGTTTATTTTAAAGTTAAAAGCATAACCCTCATGCATATATAAAATGAATACATGGTAAAGATTTTTATCCAACTCATGAAGTAATGAGAGAATCAGTAAGATGTTGAGACCCGTTCAAAGGAGATTTTGAAGAACAGAGAGAGATACATAGACAATCAGGAATGCTGAAATAAATTTGCTAAAAGATGCATAACAGGTTAATATTCAAAAGGCCATAAAATGTCAAGTTTGGGGTTATCTTTTCTACAGGACATAAATCAACTATATCTCTATAGCACAAAATTCATTTGCACTGCTATCAGTTTTCTACAAGTTAACTTTTATCCCTGCAGAGTTTCAAAATAGCAAAGGTGCAGATACCTATAGGTCAGAGCATCCCTGTAGGGATTACAGCACTCTGCCAAAAGGACACCAAATAATCACTTTTGCTGACTTCCAATTTTTCCTGATACAGAAAATCACTGAAATTTTCATAGCTTTTCATCATAAGCATTTATTCATCTGTTCACAGGTCAAGAGATGGTGGGGTGTCTCGGCCCAACAGGTCTCATTCTGGGGCCCAGGCTGTAGGGACCAGCAGCTTCCTGGGGCATGTTCTTCTCATAGAGGAGGGGTCAGGGCTGTCAGAGAAGCAAGCACAACCATGTGATGCCTCTTAAGGTCTAGGCCTGAATATGGTGCATTTTTACTTCTGCCCATATTCCACTGGGTGAAGCAAGTTATGGGAACAAGCACAACATTAGTGAGATGTATAGTCCTCCCATGGGTGTGGGAGGGTGAATATTTCCTGAGCAGTAATCAGTCCATATCAGGTTGTGTTAAGAGATGCAAAACATCTGGACACAGAGGCACTATGTAAACATAAAGGAACAAGAGTCTTTTACATACAGAGATCTGTTGTGACCACCTGCCTCCTCTTCCAGAAGTGAATGAAAATATGGTTGGCCAGCCAAAGGTCAAGTTTGGAAATGAACTCACTCAGATGCTTGGTTTAGTGACACAATCTTCTAATAGTGGGGGACTCTTGTGAAGATATTAAAAGACAGTTGAAAAACATCTTTCTTAAATAAGGTATGTCTAGCCCTTTGGGTTTACAGAACTACGCCTGGGGGGATACAAAATGACAAAATACTCATGGCACATTATCCTGACCATTAGTTTTACGTGAAGCATTTTGAGAACTGTTTTGAATTAAAAGACGATAACAGCTATAGTATAAGTATACCACATGCCAACAATAAATGGTATATGACATTTAATGGATTATTTTCATGTGTTGTTTTATTCTTATTTTTGCCACAAAGAATTAATAGGAAAAATACTTTATGGCAAACAAACAGAGATGAAGAAGGAGGGTTTCCAGTCTGACAACCATTTGGGGTATCACCCACAGAGCAAGCTTGGGTGGAAAGTACAAAACCAGAGAACAGGGATCTTCCCCCTAGAATAGGGCTGTGTCCAAGTGTGGCCCCTTATGAGGCCTAGGATATGGGAAGCAGATTGGGGGGACACTGTTTCCCCAGAATTGGGGGCCCAAGAGTCTCTTCCCTACTCTCTTAACTCTTTTGTTCTTCCTCTTCTTTTGTTTCAACACCATCATCGCAATCAGACTTGCCGCTCCCACTTATGAATTGCCCCCTCTTGTGTTAGGTGCTGTGTACTACACCTTACATAAGCTCCACGGCTTTATGTCACCTGCCTGGTCCCCACTGACGCAGGGGTTTGCAAACCCTGGCCAGGACTTCCACTCACAAAGCCTGTTTGGTGTGGTCTCAGAAAATTTACAAATTAACACCCATTTAAAAGGGAGTCTTAAGTCAAGATTTTTTTTTTAAGTGGCTGTTCTTCCTTTGAGGAAGAAAGATAAAGTATTCTTTTCATTTTTTCCCAGTCAATCTGTAGCATCAAAAGAAAAGCCAAGACACAATTAAGTTCTAAATAATGCAATGTCTTACATGTGTTAGATTATCTAGTCTTTCAATAGTCTTCTTAGGAAGCTTTTATTATGGATATAATATTTAATATAAATGTGGGAATAATAATAATAATAATGGAAAATTAGGCTCAAAGAGATTAATAATGGGTCAAACAGAAAGAAGAATGTGTTCCAAAAACCATCTGCAATGTAACAACAATTTCTTGGGGTCTCTGTATTTAGCTTTGAACCTCACCATAACCACATGAGGTAAATGTTACTAACAACTCCATTTTCCTGAAGAGGAAGCTGAGCACGAGAGAACTTTCAGAGCTTCCTCAAGTCCACATAGCCAGAAAGTGCCAAGGTTGGGATTGAAACCTAGGTCTTCAAACACTAAAACCTGAGCTATCACTGCCCTCCTATGAAACACCTGAATTTTACCACCTGCGTTACATTCACATTACCTCGGGAAAACTTCATCTTACCACGAAGAAAATCTTTCCAGTTATGGGGACAGCATCTTCTGAGATTTGGAGAACAATCTGAACCTTTGCTCAGCCATTGTTCCCCGACTCTGGGCAAATCCACATACATCTGTGCAAAACCTGCCTCAGTGGGCAGCTGTGACAATTAAATGAAGTAAAGAAGGAAAGGTGCCTAAGAGCACAGGGCTTCCCCCCGAATGGGCACTAAGTGGTGAGCGAATTGGTTATTCAACAATGGGATTCCTTCTTGGAAGGCAATGTGCTGGAGAGAGTCAAGTAGAGACCAAAAGACTTGACTACAGACTGATCCGGATTCACATTTTATCAGCTAGGTTCATGACCCTTTAGTGGAATGTAAACTATCTGCAGTGGGCTCATGTTATGAGCTGAATTGTATCCCCCCAAAATTCACGTGTTGGCCTCCTAACCTCCAGTACCTTGATGTAACTCTATAGGGAGACAGAGCCTTTAGGGAGGTGAGTAAGCTCAGATGAGGCTGTTAGGATGGGCCCTAATCCAGTACGACTGGTGTCCTTATAAGAAGGGGAAATGGACACACAAAGAGACACTAGGAGTGGGCACACGTGGAGAAAAGACCACATGAAGACACAGAAGGGAGGCAGCTCATCTGTAAGCCACGGAGGTGACACCAGAAGAAACCAACCCTGCCAAAAACTTGATCTTGGACTTCCTAAATTTCTGTTCTTTCAGCCAGTGAGTCTGTGGGCTTTTGTTTTGGCACTGCCAGCAGACGAATACCGTTTGCAACCAGCATTTTATAAACTATAGGATAGCAGATACCAGAAGGTATCCTCATTCATTTCGGTTGGTTATGTGTATGTCATAGTACATGCACTGGGTTGTAACATAAATGTGGGTCACCGTCACCAAGTGTGGGGCAACGCTGGACTTGACACCCAGAAGTTCTCTTCTAATTTGGATATCATAATAATTGTTATTATTGTAATTAAGATGTTAATATTCAGCGTATGAGTTACTATGTATTAATTGCCTCTAAGTGCCAAAGGTTTACAAATATTAACTCCCTTACTCCTGAAACGTCCCTTCAAGGTCATCATTATTCCTGTTTTACAGATAAGGCTGAGACTGATTACTTAATCTGCCCAGGTCAAATGCTTAGCAATTTTCAGAGAAAGAATTCCTGCCCAGAGCAGCCTGTCTCAAAAGCCTGGGTTCTCCCTATGCAGCACCACTGTGCAGCTACCCATCATCCTCCGTCCAGTTCCTTAGCACCCAGGCATCAGCTTCCCCTCTGCAAAACGTTCAGTGATGGGAATTAGGAAGACCTTGGGCTTAACAGGCTCTGCGCACGTGACTAAGGGTACAATGGACCTTTTATGATGGCAGTTAGAACCGGGAGCGCTTCTCCAGTTGGCATGGAGCTCTTCTCTCTGTCAACGAAGGTAAATGGAGTATGCGGGCGTCTGGCGGGGGGGTAATGAGACACAAACGTCTACTCTATCAGGACTAGAAGGAGGTGGGAAAATGGTCCCGGAACTCCTCGTCTGAAGACACTGTGGATAGCATCTCTGCCCACAGCACTCAGCCCTCCTGCACCAACAGGCTCTGGGCCAGACGCTCTTGAACGCAGGTACATGGGCTCATTAGAAGGGAAATGGCAGCGGGTAATTGGAATATGTAAATGGCATGGGCAAACAGGGTGTTTTAACAATCAAGACCCGAAGAGAAAGAGCTTAATCTGATGGAGAGAAAGGAACAGACTGCCCAGGGAGTCAATTACTGGAGCCAGAGGAGGGATGCTTAGCTTAGCAGGGAACCCACAGGCAGGAGGGAGGGAGACTGAGATGTTAGCTGGGTTTGCTTCTGCCTCTCAAATGCCAAGTGACCCAGTGACCCAGCCCTGTCTTTTCCCAGATATCAATTCTTGAGAACTCTTTTGTGCCAAATACTTCTTGCAGCCGTTCCACCCCTCTTCTCCGGGATCTGCCGCCACTTTCCATCTGGACCGCAACATCTCTCAGATGAGCTCCACCAACAGTCTTGTGGTGAACAAGACTGTTCACCACAGTCTGTTCTAATAGAATTAATTCCTCCCAATTCCAGCCTCTCCTCCAGAGTCATCACAAAGCCTTTTCTGCAACCACCTGGGACCACGTCAGTCTATGCTTAAAGCACCTTGTGGTCCCCAAGTTCATAAGCCTGGTACCTAGGCAAGCCTGTCCCGAACGGCCCCTGCTTCATTTATGCTCACCTCGGCCATCTGAACCTCTTGCCCTGGAAACTTCAGGCTGTGTCTTTTTTTTTTTTTTCCCCATTGGTCCGCACCACAGCACATGGGATCTTAGTTCCCTGACCAGGGATCGAACCCATGCCCCCTGCATTGGGAGAGTGGAGTCTTTTTTTCTTTTTTGATGTGGACCCTTTTTATTTAAGTCTTTATTGAAATTGTTACAATATTGCTTCTGTTTTATGTTTTGGTTTTTTGGCTGCAAGGCATGTGGGATCTTAGCTCCCCAACCAGGTATCGAACCCGCACCCCCTGCATTGGGAGGCAAAGTCTTAACCACTGGACGGCCAGGGAAGTCCCTCTACGCTGTGTCTTGACTCCAAGGCTTCGCATATGCTGAGGCTTCCAGTTGGCACAGAATTCTCAGCAAGTAATACAACTTAGGGGTTGAAAGTATAGACTCTAGATAACTTGAATCTCGGGACCCCCATTTTTTGCCGTGTAACCTTGAGCAGGGTACTTAACCTCTTTAAGTGTCATTTCATCATGGTTAGTAGAGAACAATAACCACATTCATTACTCAACTTTCTTTTCTTTTTTCCTCCTGTTTCCCACAGATAGAGAGCAACACATGAAACAGGCAATCAACAAACGCTCACTGGAAAGATGAATGAATGAATTCATTAGGTGGCTGAGTCGACTATTTTACCCAATATAATTATTTAAAAGAAAAAGCAAAAATGACACGAAGAGACATGCAAATAAAATTTAAAGGTTAATGTAAGAATGGCAAAGGCAAAGCAGGAAAAAGGAACACTTTTTCCCACTGAGGACAATCAAAGCTAAGCCCTTTAGCTATTGCCACCTGGGGTGAAGGTGAGTGCCATGTGGGGCTGGGAGCTCATTCATATTCCCCATCACACGCCTGATTTGAGCTGCCTTCCACAGTCATGTGTCCAGACACCTTCGAGTAATGTGCACAGTACATCACAGGCTACACAGCTCTCCCTCATCATGGATCCCTGAATGGTGATCAGACCATTTTACAGACGAGGAAACTGAGGTCAGATATGAGTTCAGCAACTAGGTCAAGGTCACTAAGCTCAAAGGCACAGAGCCAGGACCCGAATTTGGGTCCGGGTCTAAATTCCATACTTTAAACTGCCCTCATCCTCTGGGTGACACAGGTGCAAGGGTGTCCTACTGCCACCGTCATCTTTTTCATTCCCAGGACGTCTTCTCACTTGCGAGGAAGCCCTCATGTAGAGTGGTCTGAAGTTTAGGAAAAGGAAGACAAACAAAGGCATGGAGGAAGAGAAGAGGGCAGCAACTTTGAGGATTTGCTGTAGTTGGGTTTTCAAGAACAAAAATACATACAGGGGAGGCGTGGGATCCTTCCTTTCCAAATATATGTCCTTTTGGCCTGGGTTGTTACAGACCCAAAATTGGAGCTTGTGCTGTCTCTTCCAAAAAACCAAAGGGTGTCTCCTTATCTGCAAAGACCTGTCTCACTGGCTCCTCCCAGATGTAGAGTTATAACAAGCATGGTGTGGATGCATGACCTGATCAGAAGCAGTTTTATGTGGGATTCTACGATAGTGAATACAGTATGTTCGGTCCATGGAGGGTGATGTTGGCAGAAACATCATGGGCGTGGGAGGCAATTCTGTACCCAGGAGATATGTCTGTTCTAGTGAGGTCACATCTCCCCCACCCACGGTTGGAAGGTCCAATGTAATCAACCTGCCACCAGGTGGCTGGCTGGACACCCGGGGGAAGGTGTCATTCTGGGGGCCGAGTGTTGGTTTTTGCTGCAGTAGCGCTGGCAATAGTCACCGCCAGAATGTTAGCAGAGGGTACTTCTGGGTAACAAGATGACAAATTATTATCGTTGCCTTTTTGCTGATTTATATTTCATAATTTCTATATACAACTATATGCACTTCTTATGCAACAAATACTAAAAGCAAATTTAAACATGGTCTAAAACAGTTATTTAATGTGTTTTGGGAGCAGGGAGAGAGGGTAGGTAGGGTCCCCATTAGCCTGTTCCTGTGAACCTGAGATACTACCTGGCTCATCTGATTACAGTAATAGTAACCAGCACTGGAGTATTATCATCTCCTACAAGCACATTTCTGTTCATCTGGTCACTACACGCCTAACCCTAAGAAGTATGATCTACAAAGGTGGAAACTGAGGCTCAGAGGAGGTATTTTGGTCTCTCTCTCTCTCTCTCTCTCTCTCTCTCTCTCTCCTTATTCATTCTCAGCAAGGCTTCCTGCCTGCAAAGGGGAAAGACTTCACTCGCCCTAAAGCACACTGAGATGAACACCAGGAGAGGCGAAAACAAAAGCAAAGAGAGAAGGGATCCCGAGAGGAAAATTTAAGAACTAGGAAGTGGTTGGGTTTTCAAGATAACAAGTTGTGCAGAGCCGGCGCGCAAAGCCAGGAGGGGATGCCCTGCTGTTTCCACCACGGCCCCTGCCTGACTCTTGAGGATACTCTGTCACTGAACTCTGTCTTGGTGCCAATACCCAGTTGACACCTGAGGCTTTTGGGATTTGGGCTTCAAAGCAGATTCCTTCCAGTGGGATATAGGACATTTGATTTCCATTAGTGGGAAAATGTGCTATAGAGGGTTGAGATTACATAGCCTCCCAAACGGCACCCAGTTTTTTGTGACATTTCCAAACTTCCTATCTGAACAACACTCTCCATCAGATTATAAAACCACTGAAGCAAATCAATTTCCAAACTCCCTGGCAGTTTCCCTATCGTTGGGTTTAACTGGATCAGAGTTACGAATTTGATATTGACTTTGCTTCACCCTTTTTGGGGGGCATGAACAGTCCCCGCGCTTGATCTTAAAACGTTAATATTTGACTGTCTGCGGATCTTATCAAGCTAGAAGCCTCCTCACGTGCCTGAGGTCCAAACTGTCATTTTGGAAATCTGAACTTTTGATTAATTGCACAGTAATGAATTCTTTCTTATGCCTTCTTTCTATGTAGTCCTTGACTAGGACCCTTTTGAGCTTATCTAGTGAGGCTTTTTAAGTGCTGTCAAAATGTTTTTGTCACTATGTTACTGAAGTTACAACAGTATTAAGATTTCCTAAGATAAAAGACTTTCATAGTAGTAAAAGACAAAAACAAAAATCTCATACACAAACGTACAGCCAATGCTTCATTAGGTACCAGGCATTGTTCTGGAGTCTTTGCATTCTGCATTCATTTACTCATCATTCTTTCATGATGGCAATAAGTACTGAGAGCTTACTATTATATATAAGAGGCGTTCTTCTAGGATGCTGAGCCCCTGCGCTTGTTTAGAAAGATAATAGTAAACAAAATGCAAATATGATCATTTTAAGCAGTGATAAATGTAATGAATGAATAAAACAGCAAGGGATTGTGGGGGAAGGTAACTTTATAAAAGGTGCTCAAATATGAAGGGCAGAATGGTTCTGGGTAATTGGATTGGGCTGGGACAGAAAGTACCTGCATGTGTTGGTGCTCTGGTGGGCTGGAGGCTTAACAAATGTTAGGGAGCCTGCTTCAGGTGCCCGGCTTCTGTCTGGAACTTTTCTCATCCAGGCAATTCCCTTTCTCCATACTTTTCCTCCGTCCCAGGGTTTGCACTGACTGGTTACTAACATGTTCCAACTGATTGTTGAGCATTAATTTATTCATAAACATTTATCGGGGTCCCACCGTGCGGGGAGTCACGTTTCCATATACCAATTCATGTAATCTTCACAAAACCCATCGTGCAGCCCACTGACCAAGGAATAATTTTTCTCCATTGGGTTCTCATGTCTTATTTTATATATAGTTCTCACATTAGAGTCACTTTCTGGGCAAACTGTTCTGTGGCACCAAGCAGTTTTTGTGCCAATGCAACAGCATTTTAAGGACTTCAGCTTTGTAGCATAGCGTAACTCCCTTCTTGAAACTGCACCCTTCTTGCTGCTGAGATTTTTGAGGTCCTACCCTCTGACAGTCATTCATACAGGTCCCCCTCCTCCTTCCTCACCCCGATTCTTCTCCCCTCCCCCATCCTTTCTCCCTTTCCCCATTTCCTCTCTCCTCCAGTCCCCTGCTCTTCACTCTCTTTCACTCTCCTTGGCCAACTCCTCCAGGCAAATCCAGAGCCACATTCCACATGCAGGCCTCCTGGTGGCTCCCTCCTGCACGCTAGGGATAGATCTTTGGCTTGGCCTTGCTCACACACCCTCCCCTCCACCCCAGCAGACAAAAGGAGAGAGAGTGAAAAATAAAGGAGGCACCAGGTGCCTGGGCAGCAGGAGTGAAGGGTTTCTCTAATGCTGGCGGCGGCGATGGTAGAGGAAGGGAGGGAGTTAGGTTCAAAGGGCACGACCCCTAGTGAATTAACAAGATCTACCCCCACCCCCACCCCCCAACTGAGGCCTCACCTTCGTCTACTCTCCTCGGAGCTCAATAAGCTCAAGCTGCTCTTCACCTTAGCACTTGCTCTTCTGCTGCCTGGAAGGCTCTCCTGGACATTTACGTAGTTTTTCCAGCTTACCATTACACCTCACCTCCAAACGTCACCTCCACAATGAGACCTTCCGGGAGCAGCCACAACTTAAAGAAGTTCCCCGCTTGTAGCACAGGACGCTATTTTCTTTCCCCGTTGAATTACCAATATAGGAAATCATGCTGTTATGTTTGTTTTTCCGTTATTGTCTTCCACCTTTCAAGAATGCAAGCTTTCTGAGCGCAGGGACCTCGTCTGCCCTGGTCCTAGAACATCGCCTCTCTTACTCAACGTGGGTTTAGTCACTGGTTGAATGAATGAACAGAAACTCAGGCAAGAGAGGGCATGACCTGCTTAGAGCACAAGTTAGGAGCGAAGCCGATTCCCCGTGTCCTATTTCTTCGGTCTCTGCTCACTCTAGTTGATGGAGGTGCCATTCAGGGGGCCGGGAGGTGAGGGCGGAACTGTCCACCACGAACCATGAACCAAAGGGACTAGGGAGCCACAAGCATTGCTAGCACCGAGCGGGTGGGTTCGCGGTGCGCTCGGCCTTGGCCGACCCAGCAACTTCGATTTTACTTCCGAAGCCCAGAAGCTGGGTTGGGAGGTGAAGAGAAAACATAAAGATGCAGGGCCCAGGCGAACGCGGGAAAAGAGACGACGCCCCCAGCCCCTTCTCCTCTTCGCGCCGCATGCCGCGCCGGGGGTAAGCCCCAACGCCCACGGGCGCGCGAGGAGCCCGGCTCGGCGGCCGCAGCAGCGCGCACTGGCTCTCCGGGGGCCGCGGGGAGGGGCGGGGCGCCGCCCGGGCCTCCGGCCGCGAAGGGGCGGGACGACGGGGCCCCACCCTGGCGCGGGCTGGAGGGAGGTGGCGTGCGCTCCGGCCTCGGCGCCGTCGCCCGCTCGCTGCTGCGGCTGGAGCGAGGCTGAGGCTGGAGCGAGCGAGCGAGGGGGCGAGCGGGCGGGTGGGCGGGCGGGGCGGGACGGGGGGGTGGCGCGGGTAG